>NW_009633101.1:0-18288 GCF_000690535.1 Cariama cristata | reverse complement strand
AAGAGAAATTCCATCACTTTTTGTGATGCAAATATTTTGAAACAGGGAAGACATTCCTTCTTAGCCTTTCAAAGCAGATCACAAGATGTAATTACAGTAATTTTACTGCACAGCTACAAATACAAGCATGTGAAAGGCGTGTGGGCAGTCCTGCATGGCTGCAGACAAGGGATGGGGGATTTGTAGATCCTCAACTTCCAAACCCTGGATCACCTCCGGCCTGAATACAGTAGCAGCAACTGTCAGATATGTGACAAAAAATATATCATCCTATCATTATCTTTGTAGTGACAATAGTTCATTTTTTTTTCCTCAGGTTATCCATTGTTTAAGTACCCTCCCCCAGTTAGGAAATTGTGTCCTGTTCTTCGTCTGAATCTTCGTGAAACCGTCCTTCAGGCACTGAATTTTTCTTTTGCCAGTAGTACAAGAAATTCACCCTGGTTTTAGGTTTCTGTATGCAAGTATCTATACTCAGTGCTTGAGTCACATCTCAGCTTCTTGTCAGCGAGCTAAATAAGTTGAGCTCCTTAAGCTGCGAATCATGACTTGTTTTCCAGTCCCTGGAGACATCTGTGACCCTCTTTTGAACTCTCTCTCCCTCTCTGTCCTCATTACTTCCATATCTTTTCTGAGGTGTGGACAACAATGTACAAATAGCCATAAACGGTCAGACCAAAGGTGTATCTAGCCTAGCGTGCTGCCTCTGGCAGCGCTTCCCACAGGTGCCACGAGAAGATTAACAACAGTGAAAACAAGGTGCTGCGTTCTTCCCAACACCTCCTCCGGCATCCAAGTGATCTGCACCTCTTTGTGCTACGCACATGTGCTCTCAACCTGAACCAAGATCACTTCCCATTTTCTGCTTTATATTCCTGGTTGTATGGATCCAGGGACCACCTTAGCATATTTCTTGCCATTGCAGTGCCTCAGAAGCTCGCGGTGACACAGTCTGTGAAATTTTTTAAGTCCTCCATGGACCTGCAGCTTTCCAAGACAGCTTACTAGCTCTAGCAAACAAAACTCGCAGTCTGATGGAGCCAGTACACGTGATCCTTCAAGCTAACCTCTTGCCCTTGACTCAAGTCCTTATCTGGAAAGTCACCATGTGTTGCCACCTGCATAGATTGCATTGAACTGGGGTGTGAGTTTTTCCAGAAGGAAACATTCTGCACCTCCACGTTGTAAATTACAGAGTGCACAAGGTGAGGTATTAGTATTTGACTTCAGATTGCTTCCAACTCTACCTACTTTTCATCTCCTATTTGGAGACTAAGCCTTGCCTACTTTCCAGAGATTTCAGTAGAATGGACTCCAGCCTACTGTAACATGCCTGCAGTAACGTTACCTGAAAGCTTTCAATGATCAAAGTGTTCTAAAAAGTGTGAGAGCTACTTAAATTAAATAAAATATATTTAAATGTATAGTCGGCTCCTGGATTTTTTGAGACTATCTGCAGAGAAGGCTTAAAAAATAAAACCAGTGTTGACTGTCTTTCTAAAAGAAAACTGGCATTCCCTCATAGTAGCATAATTACTCTAGGTGTTAGGGCATTAAAAATAACAGCAACGTTATAGAGGAAAGGATGAGTTGGCAGTACTGCCACCACCTTTATTTCCTAGGACTTCCAAATGAATGTGAGAGAAATCTTATCATCACATTCGCATCTCCAAGTGTGCAGGTGTTTCCACACCACCCCCCATTCGCTCTGGTACGCCCAACCCCCCCGACTCCTGCTCTCCTTCATGCAGCCTCACCCCTGAATCGTGTCTCTGCTCCTCAGCATCACAGGCACAAGCAGACACATCCCCGCTTCCTTTATCTACAGCCGTCGCCTGCACGCCAGACCTACCCCGTCATCCACGCGTACGTATCCCAAAGTCAGCGCACACACGCCAGACCCCACACTTGCACACGGTGTCACTCCATATTTTATCCTGGAGATGGGACAAGACAAGAGGGTCCCCATTGTCCAGGCACTTAAGGTGCCCGAGTCCTTTTGAGAGGGGATCTCAGCAAAATGCCTTTTGCAGCTTGCTGGGGTTTAGGAGCTGCCAGCTAGGTGAATATAGGTCTGAGCTGCTCTTCCCAAATCGAGTGGTTGTGATGGATTATATTTATACCTTCACTGTTCCAGTCTTTGACAAACCATCCCACACATCTGTTATATTAGAAGGCTTCAACCTAATATTTTTTGAGCTGGGCATATGGGAACATGATTATATCATCTTTATTTGTTTTTCTCTATTCACTCTCACTCCTCCATTCTTCCCTCTCCCCACTGTTTATCATTCAAGGATCCACTAAAATATTACACAGTGTTTTTTACTCATCACCATCTTTTTCCCCCCTTGTCAACAGATGCTTACCCCAACTCTGAAGTGATCTATGTGTGGACTAATAGCACCACAACGTCTGTGGTGGTGGCCGAAGATGGCTCACGACTTAACCAGTACCACCTGATGGGACAAACTGTAGGAACGGAAAACATCAGTACCAGTACAGGTAGGGAGAATATTTCATCCCATGGTTGCTGATAGCTGGAGCCAGAGAGGAGATCCACAGGCTCCGGTTATTTTGCAAGGAGGCTAGGGAAGTATCTGTGGGACGTGGGCTGCTAGGGAGATCCTCTGCAGGTTCCTGGCTACTTAGCAAAGGCACTGAAACACTGAGAGGGTTGTATGCTGGCCCTTAGGTACGTCGCAAGGCTGTTGCTGAAGATGCATCCAAGCTCCTGCTATTTAACAGGAGCACTGGAGAAGCTGCACGGAGCTTCTTGGCGACCGCCTTTGCTCAGGCTACTCTGCACTATTACTGGCTTATTTCCCTGTGGAAGGAACCACGCCGGGAGGCAAACACCACCCACGCATTTCATCCGTTTCCATCATCGCTTTAAAATTATTTGCTTGATGAAACCACACGGGGGGAGGGAGCAGAGGGCAGGTGGCGGCCGTGGCGTGGTTCTGCAGCATGTCTGGGGGACCATGTGGCCAAAGAGGAGATGCAAACCCCAAGGATTGCCGTTTCCTCCTGGTCTGCAAGTGGAGGTGCCAGATGTGGCAGCATTAGGGAGGCAAAGAAGCTTTAATCCCAGGCCAGGCACCCACGTGAGTCGTGCCCCCCTGCTTCTTACAGCTCCCACGCAAGGACAGCCCTGGGCGCGCATTGGCAGGGGGACTCCCGGGGGGGTCGAGGCCGGGACAGGGGTCACGTGGGCTCAGCAGGATGGGGGCTTAACCAGGTTACACAATGCTCTCGTCTGGAGAGCATTAGTGGCATCCAGCGGGGACGGGGCGGGGGGAAAATAGTCTGACATGAAAGGAAGGGGGATTTACACTGCTGCTGGGTGCGCGGGGCTTGGGGTGGAGAGAGGGGACAGCCTGCAGCAACATGGCTGAGAGCAATTCCCGCTGGCAAAGCACGACAGAATCTTCTGGTGATGTACTGTGTCCCTGGTGAAAAATGAGGGGCTCTGAGCTGAAGGCAGGATTGTAGAGAACAAGTTATAGATTGAGTTAGGAAGCTGCTACTATCTGCAGGAAATTTAGAAGATGTGAAAACAGGTACACGTACACTTGCACACAAAGTTAGCTGGACCGAAACGTGAAGGCGCATAAAGCTTTCTACTCAAACTATCCAAGCACTGCAAATAAAGAGAGGGCAGCTGAGCTTGCCGCTTACTCTCCAAACAGAACACAAAGTGAGGGAAGGTTTGCCTTGGGCACCACAGGGGAACCACTAAACACAACCACCATCTCCATCCTATAGAGCTTCACCCCCTCCCTTGCCCATTTCAGGAGACACAAAGCTGTTGCTAAAGCAAAGATACCCAAAGTCAAGAGGAGCATATAGACAGTCAGAGAAGCCACTGCTGCAGAAAAAGGACAAGTGTACTATCTCCCATTAAAGAGCAAAGATACTTTTTTCCTTACCAGTTTACCATCATAGCTGCGTTGTTTTCTGCAATGAACGGCAGCTCCCCTCTCGCCTTCATTGTTGCCAAGAAAAAGATCCAGAGGATGTACTGAGGCATCTCCTACAAGCTTGTCCTGCTCCTCAGAGCAAGAAAACCCTCCAGCCCAGGCAGTGAGTGCTCCAGTGTGTCAGCTCCAGGCCACGTCCAGTTTGCAGCTTTGCCTGTGGAAGCTCCTTGTACTCCTCAGCCCAAGGAGGACTCTTCAGACAAATCCCAAAGTTTCTGCGCAGTAACCACCTCCCTCCTGTATCTTCAGATTTAGGCTAATAAATGCTAGTTTTCTAACGTCAAGATTTTATATTAATGTCCTGGGTTACATCTGGGCTGGCTGGATTCTGATTGCAGGGTGGATCACAAAGAGCAGGACACAGATTGTAACTGGGGATTAGCAAAATACAAAAATCCGATTTTGCGCAGGGAAAGCATCAGTCAGTGATGGATTTCCTGGACTTCATCAGCCTCGTAGGAGGCCAGTAATCAGGGTTACTTATGAACGGCTGTCTAACGCATTTCTTCCTTCTATTGAATTTTAGAATGTGAAAAAGAAAAAACAAATAGCTGCTGCACAAATCCAAGTGCTTGGATCTTTTGAGGCTTTTTTGATACACAATTCAAACTACACAGCCCTTGCAGTTGCATAGGCAAAATGTTTGTGAATGTCGTAGGACATTTATGCTATCCTTTCTAACAGGCTTTTTTTTTTAAATGGAAATGTTGGACCTACATCAATCCCTTGAGATTCTGCTGATTTTGTAGGCAAGCCGCTAAGTTTGGCTGTCTCCTCAGAAAAAATATCCTGGCATTGCCAATTTACCAACCAGGCTTGAAACTGGGAATGTTTTAGCCATGCCACAGAAAATATCTCTGACGTGTGCCACCTGTTTGGTTGTTTGGGTTTTTTTTTTTTGTGCTAACATCACCAAGTGTCATTCCCCCAAAAGAAGATATTTGACTATTCACACTGCTTCCAACATGCCCAACATCTGTTACGTCCTGGTGGTATGAGCGCTGAAAACAATCAGATACGGGATTTGGATCCAGGTGGATCTTGCTGCTTTCTGCAAATGGTTGCTCAGTTCTGTTCCCCATACCCAGAATCTCTCATCACTAACTTAGCATCTGCAGTGCCACAAAACAAAACCCCACTCTTTTATCTTCTGCCAGCTGGAGCTTGAGCTCTGAAATATCCAAAGCCTAAATAATAAAAGAAACATTCAGCCCTTCATTTTGCACCAAATAATTCTGATTCTTCCTTGAGATGACTTTTTTTACTATAAAAGGACACAGGCTTTTCTCGTGGGCCAAAATATTAACTCTACCCCAGCCAAAACCGGCACAGGATGTCAGCGTGGTCAGGGATGCGGCATCAGAGACCTAATGTCAAGATCTTTCCAGAACAGCTATTGATTAAGATACATCTGAGTCCAGGTATATCCAGTAAACAAACAAGTGTGGGGGCTGGTCCAGCCTCATTAAAATACTCTATTGAATCCCAGCATAATGGCGATAGAAGAATGCATGTAAGATCCTTGAAAATTTGTAAGCGTGATCTCCAGAACTCCATCATCTAGATACCAAAAAAATACTGTAGCAGCTTTTAAAGCATTAAAAAAAACCCTGAAGACCAGCAGCAGCACAGTAGCGTAGCTCTGGGAAGAAATGCAGCCACTCCCACTCTAGGGCTTTTCATTAGTACTGAATTTGTTATTAAAATTTTTTTGTGAAGTGATGAGTGGACCCCATCAGGAAAAAGATTCACTTTTAAGTTCTACATAAACCTAGAACAAAAATTGGCTCTTGCTCAAGAAAGCTTATGGTCTAAGGATAAATGTTGGCCTTACAGAAGTAAAAGGGATCTTTGCCACTCCAACAGAGCCAGGATTTTATCCTATATAAACAAAAGGCCAACTCAGGCAGCTTTTAGTTTTACTTTAAGCAGTGGTCCCAGGGTATTAAAAACCAAGGTGTGGGCTTTTCTTAAGCCCTAAATCTGCTGGAGGAAGCATTCCTAGCATAGGCAGTTTTGAAAGGGAGAGCATGGGAAATCGGAGAAGATATCGATTGGAAGAAGAGCAAGTACAAAATGAAAGTAATATCATTATTTCAGTGAAGACAAAAGCTTTGATAGGTTAAAGAAAATAATAAGGTAAAAATCAGCTGTGGAGGGCCATCAAAATGTAGGCATTCGTTTTCTGCATTTTAAAAAGGAAAAAAAGGCATCCTGTTGCTCTGCTGAAGCTGCCTAGATTTTTTTTTTTTTTATTCCAGTTCTGAAAGCATACTGTCAAAATCAATGATGCACATCGTCACTCCTTAGTGAGCAGAAAAACTGTGACTCAAACACATCCCAGTGCAGTAGCAACTCAGAAACAGATTACAGACAAATAGACCTTGCTGCTCTTGGCATGTTTTATGGGTAATCGCTCCCATATAAAGAGTAAGTGGGATTCCTCCTGAGACGACAGCATGTTCAGCATCCTTGGTTCAAAATTACACTAAAGGGAAGGGAATTAGATGTCGCTTCATAGGGATTTTCTCCCTAGTCTCACAGCATTCCTTGTCCATCTCCACATCCCTCTTCAGGGAACTGTTTCACCAGAAAATCAGATTCCAGAAGAAAGTCACAAAGATTGAGGCAGACTCTCAGGTAATGTATTTCTGTGCTATTCCAGTCCTTCACTCTAAAATCCTCAGCATGGACAAAGTCTGTAAACTTCATCCAGAATAACAGAACTCCTCTAGTATAACATATCAGTGCAGCTATACCTGCAAAAGCCCTTTCGCTGTAGACCTGTTTTCTGCTAATTAGCCATATTGTCACTTAGAAATAATCTGCCCAATCTAACTGCTTAGCAATGCTGGCTGCAGCTCAACTCAGGCTATTCACTCAAGGCAGAATCAGTCTGTTATGCATTTTCCTTTTGTGACTGGTCTATAGAGACTAATGGTCAAGTCTTGCAACAGAGATTACAGCTATATTTGTTTTGTTCTTGGAGGACACTATATATTTCAGAACAGCATTACTCTGATTCATCAGAACCCAGCTGAATGATGCATGCTTTTAAATTAATTTGATATCAATGTGAGTGGAGATCTATTAGGGCTTGAAGGGGTTGGTTGTTTTTTATTCTTACATTTGGTTTTTATTCTTATTTTTCCTGGACAAATAGTGGCCTGTTTTTAGCTAGCAAGGTTTTGGCTTTGGGGAGCAGTTACTATCAATGAATAGCCTTCAGTAACAGCTATATGGTTTTCCAGGAACAGCCTGAAAGAACCAGTTAAGTTTTGATTTTTCTGAAACATTAGGGAAGGTGACAGCTGGTCTGTCAATTTTGGAGTGCATTTTTTTAGGCTTTTATTGAAATTCAGAGGATCTGACAAAAGACAGATTAAGGCGATGCTATGAATTTGGCATATAAAAAAGGCATGGAATTTAGCACTGCTGTGGCAGCTTTCAGTGAATTCTCTGTGCAGGCAGTACAATATTCATTGCACAAGTGAATGGCACAATGTCTGTCCAGAAACAGATTATCTTTCCAAGGGCTAAGGTATACCAAACTAAGAAAACTGCATGCAGTAGGGGAATTTTTTTTTCAGGAGGAGCAATCTCATGGGTTTAGGTACTCAGGTCAATAAGGTATCCCAGGATCCATGTGCAAAGCTGCAGTTTTTGTGGCACTGACGCTGGGACAGGCAGTCCCTAAAGTGCGGTGCAGAAGGAGCATCTGAACCCATTCTCATTCTTGAGAACTGATGGCTTGACCGTAACAGTTGCCCTGATGACATTAAGTGCTGCTGCTAAATCAGGTTCCTAAGAGTAGATGGCCTTAATCGTTACTCCGTTAAGACTGTTTGTAGGACTGAGTAAAAAACTGGCAAGACTGAGACAGTGCCAGCAACCTGGATTTTTTAAGCCTGTGAACATCAAGACATCCCAGGTGCATTAAAGGACTGCAGCTTTTCAGTGCAGTAGTCATCAGTCGTTGTCTTCTGCTGTTGGGGACTGAACGTGAAGACTAGCAGGATCTAGCAGGACATCTGTCTCAAGTCTTGGTTTTCTACAGCGCAGAAATCCAGACACTTTTCGTGCAATAAAGAATGGCTGAATGGTATCCTCAAATGGGGGGTTGGAGCTGGCCTTCTTAAGTCCCTAAATCAGTCAGCCTCTCTTATTTTACCCACATGCACATTTTTTTCCTTCTAGGTGAATATACTATTATGACAGCCCATTTTCATCTGAAAAGAAAAATTGGTTATTTTGTCATCCAGACGTACCTTCCTTGCATTATGACTGTGATCTTATCGCAAGTGTCGTTTTGGCTAAACAGAGAATCTGTCCCTGCTAGGACTGTCTTTGGTGAGTATCCCACCTTCTCCCAGCACACGGGAAGGATTGGTCTGGCTTGTGGAAGTGATTTGTTGTAACAAACCCACAGTACACTAATGCTTATTTCTGCTTGAGGTATTCTAGACGTTCTCTTGTTCTCTTCCAGTTTAAACTCAAAATTCATTTAGAAACACTATCTGGGCTTTTTTGATAAAGTTATGACAGAAATTGCTCACAAATCAATTATATAGGAGGTTAAGGGCAGAAGACAGAAGATTCATGCTAGTGTGATTTGTTCTTTTTTTTTTTTTTCCACACGGGTAAAATACTGGATTATTTAGAACAAAAAAAACCATACATATTATCATATTTAGTGTATACTCTAGCTAAGCATTTGAAACAGATTTCACTTCAAGACATTTTGTTTACCTCTGTTTTAAGATGTTTATCTGGGAAAACCATGTAGAGGTTAATTAGTGACAATTATCTCTATTACCATCAAACAAATTAATATGATTTTGCATTTAGAAAATGTATATTTACTCCAGAAGTTGTCGTGGAAAAGTCCTTCGGGGTCTCTTAAATTACTCGATTTATCACTAGAAGATTGCAGAAAATAAACAGTCTTAAGTGAAGGCTGATGAAATACAAAATCTTCACTAGATGAAAAATGAGGAGAGCAGGAACAGTTTATTGTGTGAAACTTCATTCAGCTGTTCTTAAAAGAGTTGTTCTTCTGTACAAAGCTACTGAAATCAGTCAGCCGCTTTGATCAAAAATCAGTTCAGCAAGCTGTATGGGGAGAATACAGGTACCAGCATCACTTTGCTGACCAGTGGTACGCGTTCTAGGTTTAAAAAGCTGTAACTGAGAGCTGAATTTTGTCCTATTGCAGGCATCTTTCCACAGGTGAAAGTGGTAGCAGCTCTGTCATTTACTGGCCTATGGGAAAGGAGGAGCTACAGTCAAGGAAATCAATAACAGCCAACAATTTCATACATAAAATCTCCATGTAAGAAAATAAAATCAGTAGTCCCACTTTATTCTGACAGTTACTGCTGAACGGTTTGCTTACTGATTTTATAATGTACCGCTTAATGAGGGACACGCCATACATACCTTGCATTAGTGTACAGGGATAAAATACCAGGAAGGTTTTGGTTTATGTAACTGCTGGGTTTGTGTTACCCCTAAAAATACTTATTTAAATACACTATAACTAGAGATAACCAGGACACCACAGAAGTAAACACCTGAGGGTGGACACTTTCATTTTTTCTTGGAGAGCAAAATATCTTACTCTTTTGGACCGTAATACGCAAACACTGGCTGACTTCATGTGGCCTTCTTAGGTATCCTTTTTTAGGGCCTGCTCATAACTCGTGAGGGATCTCGTAAGGGCTACCAAACTGATCTCTGCCTCTTCTTTTTTCTTTTCTTCTTTACAGGAGTAACAACAGTTCTCACCATGACCACCTTAAGTATCAGTGCCCGTAACTCTTTGCCAAAAGTGGCCTACGCTACTGCAATGGACTGGTTTATAGCTGTCTGCTATGCCTTTGTATTTTCTGCATTGATTGAATTTGCAACAGTGAACTATTTCACCAAGAGGAGTTGGGCATGGGATGGCAAAAAAGCCCTGGAAGCTGCAAAAATCAAGGTGCTTACCTTACATTTTTTAAATACCTAGAGTAAAAACCAGGTACTCAGTGTAGTTCAAATAACTGAATGGACAATTCTCAGCTGCTTTGTGAATAAGGTATTTAATTGCCTCGTGACATACTTTCACCTTCCTAGAGGAAAATTTGCAAGGAAATATGCCTCTTCACGGAGATAGCCTACCGGTCTCTACCGTCTGTATGAAGGGGATTGTTTTCAGAAGGATTTAGGGCATTGAGTACACGTGGCATGGGATTTCAGTGACCGAACTTCTGATAATAGCACATATACATGGTGAAACATGTCTCTGCAGAGCACTCCCTGTGCGCTCTCCCAAAAGAATGACAGAGCTCACATTGAGCTCCATAAGTCAGAGTCCCACCACAGTATCCCCAATAAAAAAGAGACAAAAGAGCAGTTATGTGAAAACACAAACTTTTGAGTTTCACACTGAAATGAAAAGTCTGGAATAATGATCTCTTAGAGAGAGCTTGTACCCATAGGCATCCCAAAAGAGCAATAATACGAAGAACGAGCCTTTCACCACGCTCCTTGCTGCAACCAGGGGGTGAGGCTCACGTCTTGGCAGCTGCCCATGGGGCAGCAACCTCCGCAGGTGCAGGACCGCGTTGCCCTGACGAAAGAAGCTGCTAATGCACACGCCAGGTGGGATTCGGGTCCGTCCGGCTGCTCTTAGCTTTCTTTGGCATCAGGGAAAGTTTAACCTGAGTAAGGGCTATAAAATCAAGGCAGAAACAGCTGTTTGGTAGTCAGAGTTGGAATAGCCAGCAGGCATTTGTTACCATGATTCATTACGGTACTTAGATTTTTGGGTTAATATCTTGAGAATGCGTTTCTGCTTTCTGTTACGGCGATCTAATGTTTTGTTCTTTACACTGCAGAAAAAGGAGCGTGAATTGCTGGGAAATAAATCAACTAATACTTACAGCACTGGGAAGATGACCCCTGCACCAAACATGCCA
Organism: Cariama cristata; assembly: GCF_000690535.1. NCBI lineage: Eukaryota > Metazoa > Chordata > Aves > Cariamiformes > Cariamidae > Cariama > Cariama cristata. The sequence continues at coordinate 7,343 of NW_009633101.1, read as the reverse complement.
AAGGACTCAGCCCCATCTGTCATCTCAAACACTGCATCTGCTCCAGTGAAGTCTGCAGAAGAAAAGCCTGCTGAAAGCAAAAAGACTTACAACAGCATCAGTAAGATTGACAAAATGTCCCGAATAATTTTTCCAGTGCTGTTTGGAACTTTTAACTTAGTTTACTGGGCCACATATTTGAATAGGGAGCCTGTTATTAAAGGTGCCAATTCTCCAAAATAAACTGAAGGACTCTAAAGCCACATGTGAGCCATACTTACAAAGCAGATGCTACCAAGGAAAATTTGAGATCCAGACAACTTTCTACATTTGGGCAATATTCTTCAGGAAGTTTTTTGCATGTTTAATAATATGTACAAATAATATTGCCTTGATTGTTTCTACATGTAACCTCATGTTTTGGAGACGATTATATTACTTAACAGCAACAGATCTTTATAAGAGATCAGAAGACATTGAACATGGCTTCTTTGCTGCTGAGTATCTTGCATTGATAGTTTACAAATAAAGTAAGTTATATTTTTTAACTGTTGAAGTGTACTACATATCGTGGTTTTTATACTTCAGATGTACAGTCATACAAATATAGGCTTAACCTATATTTTACAGAAGAACTCCACTATTGTCATCTGATAAGTTACTGAGTAACGCCAGTTGTAAATGTGCCGAATTATTAAGTGTAGGGCTATGTTTGAGAACCTTTACTGGTTATAGGTAGTGCATTACTCCACAGATAAAACTGCTCAGCCCAATTTTCATTGGAAGTTAGTACGATGCAGTAAATCCTAATGGGGCTATGTTGATTTTCACTACTTGAGCCTCTAACTTGTAGTGAAGTAACATAGGGAGCAGGATGCTACATCTGTAAATAAAGGTGGTGGAATCTTGCCCTTAAAGGGAGATCTGAAGCTTGTTTGGATTTTGCATTCCAAGGAAATTTCTCGAATGATTCTCAGTATTTATTCCAAAAATTAGAGATGTATTGCATGAAATTAACATAGATTAGGAACATACTCGTGCAAATAACACTTTTAACAAAAGCAGTAGACATTTCTGTTAGGATAAAGTAAATGATGTTTGGACATTTTCCCAAGAAGATGATTGCATTATATCAGCGGAGATTAACAGTAAAGAATTACAGTAATTCTGCAATAATTACTACTTGTTTCCCACAGTGAAAACCAATCAGCCAACACTAAGAAGTATGATCAGAAAAAAAGATGTAGTTCGTGACAGCAAGGTGTTTCAGTGACAATATTGACAGAAAGGTCTTTGTACTGTCCATCTGAAACTTTTCTATAAAACGCCTTGCTGCTGCCAATGTGTTTTGCTTTCACAATGAATGAAAAAATGCAATCTGAGTTTTCAGCTCTTTCCTCCTTGGCATCTTTTCCTTGTTCCAGAAGCTTTTGTAATTTAATCTTAATGTTTAAATAAAAAATGCATTCAACATTTGGTTGCAAAATGTCATTCTTATACTAGTTATCCTTTTAGAGAGAGGAAAAAATCACCACAAAAGCTGGAAGAATTAATTGGAAAGCACACATGCATGCACTCAACCACCTGTGTGTGCATGACGCATCCTCACTGTGGACGGAAAAGGTACATATTGAGTGAAGACAGTGAATCAAGATGTTTCAGAATTAGGTGCTGTCTTACTATGGAGCATCAGCCCCATGTTCTATTTGGGACAGAGAGGCCAGTTCGTGCTTCACTTTGAGGTGAGGGTCTGGTCCAGGACTGGGGAGCTGTCTGGGCTTCTTGTGTTTCTTCTCTTCATCCCCCTCATTCCTAAACATTGCAGAGAAAAAACCTCACACACTTATTCCTTTTTGCAGCTTTTTGTTTGATGCTGTGGAATTAGAAATTGGCAAATACTACATAGCCACGGAGAAGCCACAGGACTGAGTGGGTGACTGGAAGCTGCTAAAGAGAAGCAAGGGGGGGGGCATGCCCATCTATTAGTTACAGATGGCTATCCTGCGCCAAGGTGAGGATTTGGATCTCTGTTTTCATGTAGGCTTCCCATGCAGCTTTGAGCAGCCACATGCCTCCTTGTTTATCATTTCTTTGTTTTTAAAAGTGGGATAATGATATCTGAATACAATGAATCTGGCCCTTTGGGGATCAAAAACAGTGAAAAATTGCAGAGCCTATTGGGACGCAAAACTTTATAAAGTCCCATGGCTATTTCTTTTCTTGCATGTAGGTTATTGCCACAAAAAGACTGGAGCAAACAAGACCTCCTGCTTTCTCGGTGAAGAGCACGTAGCTTTGCCAAGTCCAACAGGGATGCAATGCAGTGAAGCGCATACACATTGTACTGGGTGTCCCCAGTGATTCACTCACTAAGCACCTGCGAAACAGGTAAAAACACTGGGCAACTGGTGGAGGGGAGCAGATCTTTCTACTTATGCCAGATGGACCCTCTCGGTTGCAGCCTCTTCTGCCCTTTCCGATGGCCACAGAGATGTACAATGAATACCGTGCTAGGCTCCTAGAGGCTCAGTATCAGTTGAGGAGAGGTGACCCTGACATGCTGTCAGGGCTAGCAAACATAACAATTCCTCTTAGTTGAGATGTGCAGACCTGGAAAACTTTTCTTCCAAGCGCTTCATATGAGTGCCCATCCCTCCTGTGGCAAGGCAAAGTGGCCTGAAATGAGTGGCCTGGTCGGGTCTTATTAACCACTGAGGGAGACTGCCTGCAGCTCTACAGAGGAGTGTTTGCTCACTGCCCTTGAGTATTTTCCTGTGGTTGATGATGATAGGGCCTGCCATTGACACTCGTGGCAGACTGATGTGTGCCAAGTAACACATCTGGACAAGGCTTCTTGCTAGGAATCAATTTACCAACAGCTTGCTGTTTCTAGTCTCACCAGAATAATAGATGAGATGTGACTCTAGCAACATCAGTGGCACAGCGTAATGCACCAAATTAATCTTCCTCAACTAGGTGTCTGAGGATGATGGGTGGGCTGGTGAGGACCCATCAGGAGACAGTCCACTTGATGATTTGCCCTTTTTTTTGACTCCATGTGTACACATGCTACCATGTTGTTGGCAGGTATGTATCAATACCTATAAGCTCAATTCTCTTCCCAACCATTCTTGCAGCTACAGGTGGCACAGGCTCAAGCTTTTTTATCACACATTATTATTTATGACAATATTTGCAATTGCAAAGTTATTCTTAACAGTTCTTCCCCTCAGATACCAAACATTCAAGTTACATGAAAAACATGGTGAGTTTGGTTTTGGTTTGTTTGTTGGTTTTTTTTTTTTTTTTTAACACAGGAAGATTAAGTGCTTCTAGGGTATTAAACTAAAAACAGTTATTGAACAATGATGTTCCAAAGATGAAGGAACTAGTTGGACAGTCACTGACTGAAACCAGGTTCTGTGGGTTCAAGTTCCATCTGGAGTGTGGGACTTTTGCACAATTCTCTGAATAGATTGAACCTATATCAGGATCCTGAGATGCTAATTGCTAGAAGCTAAAGGAGTACCTGCAAGGAATATCAAATATACATGCCCTTTTCCTCTTATTCTCCCCAAAAAAACTCAGCTTCTGGCCACTTTCAGCCAGACCTTTATCCTGATTGCATACAGCTACTCAGCAAACGTTCTTCTGCAAGCAAAGGCTGGAGCGCAGGAACGCCTAGTCAGACCCTAGGCCACAAAGTGCCTGTGAAAGTGGCACCAGAGTGCATCTGGGACAATACAGAGGCTATGTTTACTACACTGTTGAAAACTATGAACAATCTGCGAACCTCCAGAGGACACCAAGGATTGTAAAAGGATGTCTGAATACACAGGAATCCCAAAACAAGAAAGAGAATCACAAGAAGTTGCTTTTCACCTTCCTCAGACTTCCACAAAAAGCTTCCAGTGTGAGTTTTTTTCACTACATGAACGAGAAACTCAGCATCTTCTCCAGAGCTATTCTGTCTGCCCCAGAGGGTTTTCTGTGCTTTGTTTTATTCACTTACACCCAAGCCTTACTCTCACTCTGAATGGCTCAGCATCATTTTCTGTTCTCCATTGCAAGACTCAGTGCCAGGACCTCTAAACCTGACCTATTGTGCTTACATGGAAAGTCTCCTTGTCTTCACTGAATACAGAACTACCTGCAGACAGTGGAGTTGCATGGTCGCAGGATAGGGCCCTTTGTTTTATTTAAGTAAACAACTTATCAGAGTTTACCCAATGTGTAGAGGACCTGATAATTACCTGCCAAAGGCATATGGCATGACAGACATTCTATACATAAATCGCTTCCAGTTATATTCACTGTCACTTTCTGTGTTTGAAGGTAAAGGCAGAAAATAATGCTTGGAGCTCATTCTGTTATCATGGATTTGCTAAACCAGGTTGAAGTTTCCTGAAGAAACTGTCTGTCTTATGTTTCTCAGAGAATCGCACGCCTTCCTAATCCTTGCTGAGAACTGAAATGACAGAAGAAGCAGCCACGTCACAGTGTGTGCTCTTGCCTAAACAGTAGGTATTGTCCCATAGGTTGGGAGATGCTTCAGCACGCCGGTCGATTCCAGGCTGGAATACTTAACTGCCACTGCCTCACACTACACAACACCTAACAATTTAAATCTCTCTGCTGTCGGTGGATCTGTTTGTGTGGGAGACCATTACTCACTGATGACATCTGAACTGTGGGAGATGGGAGCATTTCCCAGATCCCGGCTCAAAGTAAACACCTTGGCCTTGTCCTGCTCTGGGCTGGGGCGGTATCTGGATGTGCATCAACCTCCTCTGGTTTCCCCTGGAAGGAGTTTCGGCCTTCAGGAGTGGGGTGAGCTGTGTCACTGTCCGCAGTACGGGTGAGTTGGGACCCTGCGGGGCACAGCTAATTCACAGCTTAGTCACCACCAAAGAGAGTAATAAATAGGAATTGCTTGTCATTGGGTTTTTCCGGTATGCTTTCATGAAAAAAAAATATTGAAAAGTGAATTATAACAATTCAGCACTGGAGAGTAAGTGTGTGCAGTTCTACTGCCAAATTTCCTCACTTACACACATTAAGAATGAAAGAACAAGTCAAATACAATGGAAAAGGTCTTTTATTTCTGATGTTTGAGCTGTGCTAGCTTACTCCAACGATGAATTTAGGCAAGAATGTATTTTCTAAGCTTAGCCCTCTTCTGTTATCTTGAATTGTGTTCTGCTTTTTTCTAAATGGAATATGCACTCTGTGGAGTAACTAAACATATTTGTGCAAAACTGAAAGAAATTATTTTATGAAATAATCTTGTCTTTCAAAAATTCTTGCTCAACGTATAAATTAAACCTTCAAGAAAACTGAATGAAACTGCTTTGCTGTTCGGTTTATGCAAACAAGATGAAGGTAGCACTTGCACAGCTATTTGTTTTTTAAATCTGGAGATAATGTTCATTTTAATAAGGATATATTTCCCCTAACACCCTTGCTCCTCAGATTAGAATTGACACTGAAATGTTTAGAGGAACCAAAAATTATTCTAAAGGAGTGTTTGATCAAATTGCTTGAATTCTTTCTGGCTTTTTATGTTTTTATGTCACTACAAACATTTAAATGTGGCCATTGTGTGGTGAAAGTCTCAGATGACATCCTCACCTTACCAATTTTGTGTCTTCCACTATTTTGTTGTGGACATTTTGAGAAAGACAGAAAGTATGGAAGTTGGATTTTATGAAGCCCAAAGGACTTCTGAAGGATCTTCCTAGGATTACCACTAATTTAGACTCAAGTGTAAGTGTCCCATTCTGTACCGCATTATTTGCCTTTTCATTGCCATCCTCAAAAGCAATTATCACTTCTCACAGTCATCATGTCTTAAAAGTTGCTGTTTAAATTGGCCCTGGCTAGAAACAAAGTTAAAAGGAAATTAAGAATGTTGATTGAAGATACCAACTCATTTCAGTTAGATGAATTTGGAGAGTTTTTGAGAAATACCAATAGATTGCAATGCACTGGACCGACAATGATAGGTTGCATTTGTAGGTGGGAAAATTTGATGTACTACACATAGGACAAAAAATACCACATACCTTTTCACACATATGGTAACAAACAGTGGAACCAGCCACGCTCAGCAGTCTTGGCCTCAGTGGATCTGGGCTCAGTTCTTCATTCACCGCAGGCTGGTTTCACTGATATCCTCAGAACAGCTCTGAAGGACAGAGCTGAGGGCACACAGAAAGTGTGTGGACCTCTGAGGTTCAACTTCCTACCTCAAGGCAGATTTAATTATTTGTACAAAGCAGAGTACTTCCAGCGGGAGCGACAGAGACCTTCAGCCAGAATAAACTGGCTCATCTCTGATAACTCTCGAATAAGCCTCCAGCTGCAGGACACCAGCAGTTGTGGGAGACAGGTGTCAGCCCCTTCCCTCTTTGTCTCAGAGCAGGCCCAGTTCCCTCTGGTGCTGCTGGTGGTGTAGGTGGCAGCCTCAGTCACTGGGATGCCAGGAGAACCCCTGGTGAGGGATCTCCTTCAACATTTAATCACATGGAAGTGCGGGTGCCCAATTTCAGGAACCTGTTCAGTGCTAGAAAGGAGGCACCCAGTTCTAGCAAGCGAGACACTTGATCTGTGAGCCCTATTCCCTCCCTCTGCATTTCCTTTCTTATTTATGATAACTAGCTCCCAAACAGCTGCTTTTGGAGGCTCTTACTTCCCTCCCTGCATAAGAAGTACCACAAAGGTATCCCTATGGTATCCCTCAGGCCAAAAAGATAGTCGCCCTCTGTGAAAATGCAATGAAAGGTAAGTTAAAATGTGGATCCATTTTATTGTGCTAGAGAATATAAACATTTTACTATCATTACAGGGTATGATAAAATGTTCTTTTGTTAAAACATGAGCTGGATAATCTCGATCTTTACCTGAATACACAATTTGAAAGGCTCAACAAAGGCAGAGAGTGCACTTAAAAGTAAGAAAAGCATGCGAGTATGAAGAAAAGAGGAGAAGCAGAAATGACCGAGGGATGAGGTATAACAAAGAGCAGTGTTAAAGTATTCCTTTGGCATTAACACAGCCCACAGAGGACAACAGAAAGAAAATCTTAAACATCACCTTTTCTTTTCCTTACAGCCTGAGGAGAAGGAGACAATAATTAATGGACCGTAAAGCTCCACTCGAGCCTCGGGGCTTGCTGTCACACCGCAAGGGAAGCGGGGAGCAGTCAGTCTCAACACCGTGAGCGTTTTCCCGGAGGGCTGTGTCACTCGATGACCACAAACAGCACCGGTAACGGCTCACAGCCACCGAACAGGGGCAACCGAGCGCTCTGCCGCTGGCAGGAGGCGGGCCGGGGGACCACCCGGTCCCGTCCCGTCCCGTCC
>NW_009633100.1:9261-25883 GCF_000690535.1 Cariama cristata | reverse complement strand
CGGGAGCGCCTCGGTGGCGATGGAGGAACTACAAACCCTGCTAAATCATCAGAGGTGAAGCGGCGCGAAGCCGGGGGTGTGTGGCCGTGGTCCAGCCCGGACACGGACACGGCGGAGCTCCCTGGGTTGCCAGTGAAATCATGCTCCTGAGTTGGTACTCGCTAATTTTGAAGATGCTTGTTTTTCTGTAGTCCAGTGGGTGACAAGGGCTGGTACCGCAGCGGTGGGTGTCTGTGTCACTTGGGTTTCTCCGGTCCTGAAGATTCAAACTGCTGCCTCTTTCTGTCCTCCAGCAATTGACTGACCTTCCCTTCAGACCATAAGGCCCCGTAGCTAAAGCATGGTTACTAGATTTCCTTTAAATTCTGAAGTAATTAGTAATAATTCTCCATACTGTATCATTTATCTAATGTACAATGTATCTACTTACCTTTTACCTCCTGTGTTTTCTGGAATCCCAGAGCCACGTGCTGTTGGCCGCCATTAGGGTACAATTGGCAAACATCAGTTTTAAAAGGAAGTTTTTAATGACTTTTCATTAATTGAAAAATAATTCAATATCCCAAAAAATTGTTTTTCTTTCGGTTAAATCTTAGCATCACATCAGAACAAAGATCTCTTCTGCAAAGCTTGGATAAAAAAGCACGGTTCTGCTCTTTTTGAGAGAGCGGACAGGCTGTGGTGCCATTTAAAATGGACATTGTGCGTAGCGAAGTGCTTTGAAAATGGCAAAAACTTAACTAAAATTGGTTTTAGGCAGCTTTACATCAGCATAGCTTTCAACTGTAAGGAATTATGGAGACAGGACTAATGAATGTATGGAATGATTACATAAGTAGGAGTCTTCAGCCAGGAGAAGAGGAGTGTCACGAGCAGCCCAAAGCAGGGAATGGTCACTCCCTGTTTCTACTAATGCAAGAACAGGCATCAAATGAAAGGAGGTGGGATGTGCTCGAAGAAGCTGGAGTGTGTTGGAAGAAGGGTAACAAAGCTGGTGAAGGGTCTGGAGCACAAGGCTTACGAGAAGCAGCTGAGGGGAACTGGGGATGTTCAGCCTGGAGAAGAGGAGGCTATGGGGAGACCTTATCACTCTCTACAACAACCTGAAAGGAGGTTGTAGCGAGGTGGGGGTTGGCCTCTTCTCCCAAGTAACAAGTGATAGGACAAGAGGAAACGGCCTCCAGTTGCACCAGGGGAGGTTCAGGTTGGATGTTAGGAAAATTTCTTCACCGAAAGGGTTGTCAAGCACTGGAACAGGCTTCCCAGGGAAGTGGTGGAGTCACCATACCTGGAGGTATTTAAAAGACGTGTAGATGTGGCACTTAGGGACATGGCTTGGTGGTGGACTTGGCAGTGCTAGGTTAACGGTTGGACTCGATGATCTTAGAGGTCATTTCCAACCTAAACGATTCTATGATTCTGTGAAAATGAAGCCCTTGTTTTCTTATGCCACGTAATTAAGCTGAGGAACTCTTTGCCACACAACAGTACAGGAGCCAAATTTAAGAGTTAAGATAATTCGATGGAAGAATGATCACAAAGACTTACTTGGTGCTTTCCAGTGTGACTCTGATTGCTTCTTCTAAAATTATCCCATCAGATCTGCATGAAATGAAGGTACAAGAGCTGATTCTATGAAGACACAATAGAAACAAAACACATATACACAAAAAAGAGATCAGAATAAGAAAAGAGTTTTGGCATTTGTCCTTTTTTGCGTATCCACTGAAGCTTTTAATATCTGTATATGGCTGAGCTGTATTCAAAAGAGCTGTTAAAGACTACTTGCCTCATTTCAAAGAGGGAACATTAAATAACAAAATCAACTTGGCTTTTTGGGGGTGTTTTGTTAATATTATGAGTTCTTCTTGCTTTAGTTAAAGCAATCCAAGGCTATACTTGCAGTGTGGCCTGTGAAATTTATCTGTGAAGTCAGTCACCATTGCAAAAGACTTCCAGTTTCAGTCTGGGAGAGCTTCTCTCTAACGAAAAGTGATTTTGAATATCGCAGTTTTCCCTAAGCCTATCAGATACTCAGGTTGTCGTCTGGCAGTCTTGTCTTCTTTCCTGTTAACTTCAATAAATAGTAATGTGGAAAGAACAGAGGAAATACAAAATCAAGGTGCTCTCTATTGCTTCAAGTATGAGGTTGGAAGATTATTTTCTTCTGTTGATGGTGCAGAATGAAGACAGGAAAATCAGACAAGCTTACCATTTTTAGTAGCTGTTCCATTTAGCTATTGCCATGATTGTCATAACAATGATTTGTGTTTTTCTCTTTTAGTATGGAAGCAGTTTGTGCAATTTGTAAAGAAAGAGATGTAGGCTAGAGGGCTTTTTTGCTTCCAAAAAGAAAAAAAAAATTGCTTTAATGATGATTAAACCAGTAATATAACAAGAAGTTGTAAGAAGAGCCTGGCTCTACCTTCCCTATAACCTCCCACCAAGAAATTGAAGACAGCAATAAGTTCTCTTCCTTTTCCTTCCCTTTTAAGACTGAACAAACCCTGTTCATTTGGTCTCTCCGCATCTTCCATCTGCTCTCCATTCTCCATCCTCCATCCGCTCCAACTTTTTAATCCTCTTGGCAGCCCTTTACTGGTGTTGCTTGGGGATGGCAATATAATGTACTGGGGAGCTCAACACTACTGGTTTCATTCTGTGTCTTGGTAATACTTCACCAAAGTCAACCGTTATACATAGAGAATAACTAGCATGGTTGCTAAAAATGAATGCAGTGGTTTTTTATTCTGGCTTGTCGTTAACTAAAGAACATAGTTGACATAAGCTCTAGAAAATATCAAATAATCCCTAAATCCAAATAGAGGATTTTCTGTCCATTGGTTTGGGACACTGGTTTTCCACAGGAAATTTTGTGTATATCATTGGCCTCATATCTGCTGTAAGGGGCTAGGGGCTAGAACAAAACAATCAGTCATTTCAGGCCAAAGTGATTTTTAAAAAATTATTAATAAAGGATAACTCCAGATCCATGTTATGGCTGTATTTATTACTCTTTTCCTGTTACTAAAATAGAATTGTGTAATGTTTCTGAAAAGAGCATTAAAAAAAACCCCAGTGCTTTCTGCAAATCAAGAAACCATATTCCTGTGGAGCTGATGGTAATGTGGGAGCTTGATTTGGCAAGATAAGGCAATCAACCGTTTGAAATTCTTAGCATGTGAAGCATAGATCAAACATGCCTTAGGAGTGTAAAATGTTTCCCACATGGGAAAATACAAATTAAAAGAAAATACAAATTTTATTCTGGGGAAGCTTTGATACCAAGATAATTGAATTAAGAGCAACACAGTAGTACCGTATAGATCTCCATCCAGGTGTGCTTGGCCCTGTGGGGGGACGGCCACCGCAAAGGTACAAGCTCGTTCGTGACTGCCATGTCTTCTCCACAGATGTCTCTCCAGTTGTGGCAGGCCTCGTTGGTGCTACTGTCCTTGTGGTTTCGGTTTCAGTAACAGTTTTTGTGTGGACATGCTGTCACCAGCAAGCAGAAAAGAAGCACAAAACCCCACCGTATAAATTCATTCACATGTTGAAAGGCATCAGTATCTATCCGGAGACCTTGAGTAACAAGAAGAAAATTAACCGAATCCGGAGAGACAAGAATGGCACTCCTAAGGAGACTGGAAGGGGAAACCTCTTGGTGGATGCTGCTGAATCTGGTTTAGTAGGCTCCAATAAGGCTCCAGACGGGCCAAGTGCAGCCCCCCATGTCGACCAGCTCCCAATAAAAGTAGATTATGGAGATGAACTAAGTCCAGATCAAAGTCTCACTCCAGGAGGAAGTAAAACCTCCTCCCCATCTTCTCCAGGGGATGAAGTCATGTTGGGTGAACTGACTTTCTCAGTGGACTACAACTTCCCTAAAAAAGCACTGGTAGTTACCATTCAGGAGGCTCACGGGCTGCCAGTGATGGATGAGCATACTCAGAGCTCTGACCCTTATATCAAGATGACAATTCTTCCAGATAAAAGGCATCGAGTGAAGACACGTGTACTTCGCAAGACTCTAGACCCAGTCTTTGATGAAACCTTCACCTTCTATGGGATCCCATACAGCCAGCTCCAGGATTTGGTGCTTCATTTCCTCATGTTGAGCTTTGATCGCTTTTCTCGAGATGATGTTATTGGAGAGGTCATGGTACCCCTTGCAGGGGTGGATCCAAGCACTGGAAAGGTTCATCTGACCAGGGAGATCCTCAAAAGGAACATACAAGTAAGTCGCTTCGTGTAGTGTGACACAAGACTCCTTGCATTGTATTTGATCCCAGTTCTTCTGATCTGGGAGCTTCCGTGGTCTAATAAGCAGGAGTACTGCAAATTGTTAGCCATGAAAGGCATTTTTCCACAGGTACACTTTATTGGTATTACACGGCTGTGCGCTTTTAGTGAGGCAGTTCTCTGCTGTGTGGTTATGGCAATTTGATATGGCATGGTCACTATTTAGGCATAGAAATGATGCATGTGATAACATGATGCCAAGAAAAAAGGCAAAGTCCCCATCTCCAAGTAAAAGAGCTGATGTGGTAACAGCTCGTTCGTCTGCAAAGGCACACCTCACTTAGAGAGGGAGGTTTGTCTGGTCTGACCATTTTAGACACCCATACTTGTAATTATCTGCATCTGAATTGTAAGCCCTAAGTAAGTGGGAATATGTCAACATAGTCAGCAGAGTCTGATGGGATTCCTTGTCCTGGAGCAGACATCTAAATCAGCTCAGATGAATCCCACCCTGTATTTTTTTTCTCACTTGAGAACAAAGTGTGTCTAAGATGGTTTTGTCAAATGTAAACATCTAAAATTTAGTTGAAATTAATCCCACTCTTGGTGTCTAGTGCTGTAAACTAGAAAGATGAGCAATCCATATAAGATATTAAGGCTCACATTGGGGAAGATATCTGCTATCCTCGCAAAATACACTGTGCTCAGATAGGAGGATGAGGTGGTACTTAAGATGTTTATTTTTCTTGCTTAGTTTATTTTTGCTACCCATTCTGCAGGTTCAGTAGAAAAAGGCATTTGGGCTCACTTATTGCCCTAATGTATTGGAAGTTGTTGCTGGGCTCTATAAAATACTTCTTTACTTCCTAGAGTGGCAGTATTTAATTGAAATTTTTGTCTACTATATGGGGCATTTAAATAACTTTAAAAAAACAAAGTTAAAGGAGACTATGTCAGTGACCCAAAACAAACCAAAAGAATCCCAACAAAACCGGAGTTCTGGTAATTACTTTGCTTTTCTTAGGTTCTTGGGATGATTTACATTATGATAAAGCAAGTGGCTGGTTTAGGTTATTTTAATTGTATTCTTTTCAGTGCATTGACCGTCTCTTTTAGAAGTACTAGATTAAACATAGAGCAAAAAGGTCACGCTAAATAAAAATAGATTTAATCAATGATGCAAATTATTCAACATTTATTAGTAATAAAAAATAGATTTCCTTTGGTGCCAGGTGTGCATTCTTGAAAATCTGCATAGTTCCACAATGTCAAAACAGCCGTTACTGAACAAAGTTTTCAATGTCAGGAACTTTGAAAATCTGGAATACAGAATTGTGTTTAAAGCCCAGTAAATTATTGCATTGATTCAAGCCAACAAAGGAGTACTTCCCATCCTAATTAACATTCCCTTACTATCTAAGAATGCAGATTACTTTGAAGTAACTGCATTAAATTACTTCAGACCAAAAAAACCCCAAAACTCTTAACAGCACGCACACACACCGCAATACTCTCTCTGGTTGTTGTATTCTGGTGTATCCAAGGAGCCAAAGTTCCGAGCATTTCCCTTCCAGGGCCAGGAACTCGCTCATATATTTTCTCTCCTCAAAATTTTGCTTGAGCAGCAGTAGCCTTCATTCCTTGCATTTGGAAAAGTTATCTTAAACACATAGGAACTGCTTTTTTCCCCACTGAGCTGAATAACAGCAGTTGAAAGAACAGCTTCATCTCTTGGATGAGCACCAGAGCATCCAGTGTGACATTGACTGTAGTGCTTCACCAGTTTGAAGTGAGAAAAATTCCTTCATTTGGGACCCCCCCGCCACACACCCCCTTTGCTCTGCCAAGGTAACCAGTACCAGACACCGATGAGGGCGGGAGGAGGGCAAGGTACCAAGAGTCAAAACTTTCAGCAGGCAGCTATTCGAGTTGTTGCAATAGCTCTGCTATCAGCGAATTACTGACATCACACGATTTCACACCCATTGCTAATACTGTTTGCCTCGATAGCAAATAAACTTAATCTAAATTAGTGCCATCTCAGTGAAAGTTGATGAATGCCATCTGGAAACCAAAACTAATTATCTTAATATTATGTTATTCTTCGAAAGAATATACAGCAAGTTTAACTGAGTAGATCTGGTTTTATCTTCTTTTATCTTCATCCTGTACCTTTGTAGACTGAACCAATGGTGACTCTCTCAAAGCATACCTAAAGAACTTGAGGTGCTTGGCCATCGAACCTCCAGCAAAAGTCAATGAAACAAACTCCTGAAACCTACAGACACCTCTCGTAGCAGACCTCAAAAGGCAGCCACAGCCACTGTTCTCTCAGTTTGCCCTCATGGAAGCACAGAATTCAAGGGGAGAGGTTGTAGTGATGCCTACTGCGCTCAACAGGCGTAGGGTGACCGGCACAGGATGGTTTACCTTACACCACTCGCTCACTTGCTCCTTCTCCCCAAGGCATTTAAAAAGGCCTGCATCTAATTTTCCAACTTTTTAGGCATTTAGCACAGGGAAAGAAATTTCTGGTGACCTCCAACATTTCCCCCTCTTTATAAGACCACCTTGTCCTAATAAGTTCTTTCTGTTTCTTTTTCACAGAAATGCATTAGCAGAGGGGAGCTGCAAGTCTCCTTGTCTTACCAGCCTGTGGCGCAGAGAATGACTGTTGTGGTGCTGAAAGCCAGACATTTGCCAAAGATGGATATCACTGGCCTCTCAGGTAGAAGCTATTTTCTCCAACTCTAAATGTGCAGGAAAAAAAAATAATCTCCAAGTTCATTTTCAGCTCTTTTCATCTGTCTTATCTGAAGATTTTCTTTCTTTGCACTTTTCCTCAAACTCTTTCCAAGGGCGATGGATCAGTATGAGTGATCCATCACTCGCCAACAGATGGCTATACAAACAAGACCAGATCCTTCCTACTGCGAGACCAACAGTTGCATCTTTGTGGCATCACCTGGTTTGTTTATGAAAACAGTATTTTTCCAATTAAGCAGATCTCCATGTTGCTTTTGGCCAGACTGTGGAGGCTCTGTGCCTAACTCATCACTGCCCTTAGCCGCGTTTTTTCCCACAGCATGACTGCTGCTTGCTGTTTCTACCTCAACCCCTGCCCCTAGAAGAGGAGGGTAAAAGAGAGCAAGTGTAAAAAGAGGAGTGTTAGACTCAGAATAGAGAGGAGTAAATTCATATGACATTCGAAACAATTCTGAGTTTGTTGTTGTTTTCGTTGTTCTGCTGTTTGAAGAGAAGAGCAGCTCTTATGGCTTTCTTATTTCGCAGTCACAGATTCTCAGACTCCTGAATCCCCTTAGCAAAGTTTCCTTCAGGATTATAGGAAAGTGGTTGGAATCAACTTGAGATTCAATAACAGGCTGACTGATAGCAAATTTAGTCCTGTTTTTCAGCTTTCTCCAGTACACCTCAGAAAGAATGTGGACTAGGCTTAATTCTCTATTATAGGCCTTAAATTTTACTCTTTCTTAAAACAAACAAACAAAAAAAAAGCTTTCCCTGTGTGGTCTCCAACTATAGGATAAATTTTTCAGTAACTGTTCTTCTACCTGCTGAATCTTGCAAGGCTAACATAATTTCTTTATATGATCTTTATATTATGCATAAGCTCATCATTTCAGTTGGATAAAAAAATGTGAAAATTAGCCAGTGTCAGCTGGGCAAGTGACTTCCAGCTTGTGTTACAGGAAAAAAAAAAAGCACTGCATGCCTGGTATCCTAATTTTAACCCTAAACAAGCATCTGCCTAAAGAGCAAGCTGACTGATAAAATAACAAAGTGAGGCTGATGGAAAAATGAAGGCTTTTGTTTTAAACTTTCTTCTTTTTCAGTACCTTCCACTATAAATGTTTTCCATATGCAAATTATTAAACCCATTTTCATACTTTGTTGGGCTATTTTCTGAAAGAGGGTAAAAATTTTTCTTGTTACAGATGACAGTGAAAAGTGAAAGTTTTGGCCAGTCGGGCACTGACCTCACCAAAAAAGCCACCCATTTGGTATTTCTAGGATTAATTACCACGATTTACATGTGACTTGCTTTCCTCAATCCCCATGCAATGTTGAAACTCATAAAGAACTTGCACTGCTAACATCAGCTGGTTGCTTTGCAGTGAGAAAATACGCCAACAATGGCCTCCTCCTGGGGGAGCTGGAGCAAGTGGGGTACATTCACACCATTTACTCGAGCTGGCTCAAGTTCAGCAAGCTAAACCCTGCCTGTTACTTCCAGGAGCATTACTGGGCTGTGTTATTAGTTTATTTCTCTCTTCTCTGGCAGATCCGTACGTGAAGGTGAATGTTTATTACGGAAGAAAGCGCATAGCAAAAAAGAAGACTCATGTGAAGAAGTGCACTTTGAATCCTGTCTTCAATGAATCCTTCATTTACGATATCCCTGTTGATCTCCTTCCTGACATCAGCATTGAATTTCTAGTTATTGATTTCGACCGTACCACAAAAAATGAAGTGGTGGGACGGCTGATTTTGGGAGCGCACAGCATCACTGCAGGTGGTGTGGAACACTGGCGAGAGGTGTGTGAGAATCCTAGAAAGCCAGTTGCCAAATGGCACAGCCTGAGCGAATACTAGCAGAGGTTGTGGCAGCGACAGCCGACTTGTAGAACAGACTTAAACCTTGTTTTAGCTGTAGAACTAAACTTTCGTAAGAAGCAGCAGCTGATTGGTTCTCTAGTGATGTGATTTTGCAGGGCACTAAAATTCTAAAGAGCATTAAATGGAAAAAAAAAAAACACGAATATATATAACAGTGTAATCACGCTATTGCATGCCTAATACAAACTGAAATTAGTATAACTACCAATATCAAGTTACAGATTTTAATACAATTATCTGTCCCTATGGAAGTTGTGTTTGTGCCGAACTGTCTTTGCTGGTATTCACCAAGATTGGCCTGTCTTTATTAGGCTTCTCCCAAAGTTTCTGAATTCTGCTGTTTTACCTATAGTTTCTTGTTAGTTTGCCTGCCCATTGGTTCTCGCAGTTCTGTTCTTTGCTGGTTCGGGAGTACCAACCGCATTTCCATATAAAGGTGGTTTAGAATTCTGCACTAGCGCGAAAGGAAAATACAGGGGAAAATGGCACTTTCCTTCAGAGAAGAAATAGTTCTGTTGTCAGGTACTGAAATACTTGCCATCGTGATGTACTTGCTGTGGAGCCGTAAGGTCACAACATCAAAGATTTGCATCTAAAATTCAAACACCAACAAACTGATCACATTGCTTTTGCCATATGGAAGTTAGCACAGGCATGATCTCACAGACTATCGGAATTGGGGAAACTCTGCTCTGTTTCATTTTATTTAACCCTGTCTGCATGAAGGGCCCAAGAAAAAAAAAACAAAACCAAAAACTGACATGTTATTGGTTGGTAAGGGAACTTTTGCTGATCCTTTTAAATGTTAAATGTGAAATTCTACGTGATTGATAAGTTCTGTTATAATGGCATAACATATCTGAGATAGGAAAATATCTTAGGGGAAGTGGGTTTAAATGGAAAAATTACAAAGCTTCCCTTCATTCGTACTTGAGTCAGTTTGCATTATATATGAACTTGTAGTTACCTAAGAGCCGGCTCTTAAAAAGTAGTAAATACAGGGCAAAGCCTGTCACTACAAAATGTGTCAGACCCTTCAAGAAGTTAATTTTCCAAGTTTCAAGGCGGCTTGAGTTAGTTCTTAAATTGTGAATGACTTCTGAGACTTAGGATGTGCTTACCATCACCTCTGAAGTGCAGAAACGTTACTTGACAAGCGTGAGGTGTAGCACTTCTGGCTATTAACCCTGAATAGTCAGTAGTTTTGAACAGAAGTTCATAGAGTAAAGTTCCACAAATGTAAGTTTGGAAGTAGCTGCATTAGATCTCAGGGTAAACACCCTAGGCTATGAAGTGGCTTTGTACAAGACAGCAGCATCCTGGCAAGTAACTTGATTTGGCTTCTTACTACATTCAAGCCAGGAAAGATATAAGGATGATAACTGGCAGCAAATGATTGTAAACATTGTTGGTAAACTGAGCGGAAAGAGTTTTAACAGGCTATAGAAACTAAAATTATTTCTGAACTCTCTAATGGAAATATGAAGCAGAAGTGAGCTTCCAAAGAGACACGTAGAAGACTGCAAATTTTCAGTAAACAATTAATTGCTTCCAGGCAGCCAGTCTCTTCTGTGCCCTGTGGACTGTAAATAATGTATTATAATTTTAAAAAATTTAAGATCATTTAACTACTTACGGGACTTCACTACTGAATTTTAGAACCCTGTTGGAAAAATGATCCTTTCCACCTTTGTACTAATGAAGGTAGAATAATTGAGCAAGTCTTACTTGGTTTCCTCTCCAGCCACCGTGAAAAGCAACAGCTGCTGGGAGGGCTCTTTGTGCGAACAGTCAGCACTTTGTTAGTTGGCAATACTTTGGCATCTCTTCCTAAGAAATTATTTTTGGAAAGCTGAATTTTCTCACTCATAGCTAGTTACTCATTGAAACTTCCTTCCAGGCAGAGTGTATTTTTAGCAACAGAAGTCACGTTGAAGCTGAAGCTCTCTCTTTCTCAGCCTTGCATGGCAGACAGAAGCGTGGACTTTGTTCGTGCTTTATCGATCCTGATTACGATGATTTCTGCCTGAGGTTACAGTAAATTTTATCTTTGTCTTAAATGCTTTCTAACTCATGCTCTATTAGTGGCTCAGAGCCACAAACCAGAGAACAAGTTCTCCGTTGGAAATTGGCGTAGATCTATCTCAATCCTAGTTTTTGCACTAAGTAATTCTGTTGCTGAAGTTTAGCAACTGTCACAACTTTTCCTTGGAACATGCTTTCCAACACCGCTCCAAACATCTGAATAGGACACACTAACAACAACAACAAAGTTCCCTTTTTTTCCCTTCGGTGTGAAAAGCATGCTTAAGCCTAGATGATCTCCTTAAGATTCCTTTAGTTGAAAAGGAAAGATGAACTTCTTGTCAAGGAAACATGCTCAGGGTAAATAGACTTAGGCTATTGGGCAGATAGGAGTAGCTCCAACACTCTTCTGGAATAATAGGAAACTGAAGATGTGCAGATATATATTTTTTAAAATGTAGAATAGACAGTAAGTGACAGCGGACTCACTGTAAAATCTCCCAGGTGTGGTTATTCTTTACCTTGTGTCTTCTATTGTAAAATTAACTTGGACAGTTACAACTTTGTGTGGAAAAAAAAAGAAAAAAAGGCAAAAAACCTAACTCAACGTGTGAAACTGCATAATGCTATAAGCTAATCTACATTATGTAATGCTATCTTGTATGTTGAATTTGTTAACGCACATTGAGTGTGCAAATAAAAATTAAATCACTTTAGCTGCTGACTGTGCTGTGTTTGACCGTGGGCAACACATACATTACTATACTGAATACTTGAAGCATTTGTTTCTAAAAGCATGCATTTCTGCTATAACAATTCACAAGAAAAGCACACACAAAATAAATCTCAAAGAAATAAAGGAATATAACAGAATCCTGGCAAATGAAGTATAACACTATTACTTAAGCATTAGCACACACAAAAACTCTCAGTAATCCACAGCATTGTAATTTGGTATAATTTTGCATGAATGGGTATTTGTTAGCTACGTTGAATCTAAGTGAAAAAAGAGTATATTAGATGGGCAGGAAAAAAAAAGGCAATTTGACTCTAGCATTTGTAATTTAGAGGCAATCCTGGATTCCTAGTCAAAACTGAATTCTGCGGGAACGCTTTTGCCCATCTTGCTCTGTGCAAGATGCAGCGGTCTCTCCTGAAGTACAGCAGTCTGGCTTCTGTGACTTGTTTTTCCGCAGCTCCCCATCAGCACTACACAGAACAATATTGCTAGGCGTGAAGCCATGTCTTTAGAAAATGCCAAATAGCACAGAGCAGCGAGCTGTGTTTCCCCAGCAACGCAGACTACAGCAAGCACTTTAATGCCGTACTTCACGCTTTTTGACAGCTTCCCATGTAGCAAAGGGCCAACTGCCAGAGGTGTTCCAGGTGTCTCGATACTTAGAATGAGCTTCAGGCCTCATCTTCAAGGAACCAGACAGTTTCAGCCCAAGCTTTACAAAAAGACTGCTTAATGGCCCAGAAAAAGGAATGTGGCCAGTGTTGCAGCTCTTCATGCACAATTCTGCACCAGAGGTAAGGGTATCACAAGCCTCCCTGCCTTCCACGTCAAGTGTAAAGTGCGCTCTTTGGCGTACCTTGCATGCCTTCTCTAATACAAGTATACCACAGTTACCACTAAAACCCGACTCTCTCCAACTTTACTCTGGGAGAAAGATGAGAATGATCAAACTGCAACAGATGCCATTCCCATCAGCAGGTTCACCAGTGACCGTCTCAGCTCTTTTAGTAATACTGAGGCAGGAGTGACTGAAGCACTCAAGAAGTTTAATTAGCTTGACCTGACTCCTGCTCTGGTGATTCAGTTCCACCGCATCGCTCATCGGTGGCAGGCGGACAAGGTGCTGAACACAGAAACATCAGAAGCCACTGGGGTCACGCAGGTACTGATCCACGTGACTTGTGCATGCATTCAAATTCAATGCCAAATGACTTGAAACACGATGGATTCTTTAAAACGTATGCTTAACATCAGTTATGTTGTTCTCTATACTGCGACTGATCGCAGTGTTTAACCACTTTCAGTTGTTTATCATGGCAATAACCACAGTTATTAGAGCGGTTGGCTAAAACTGCTCAGCCAAAGTGCACAGTTGCTGATTATTTTCTACTTCTTGTGCAAGATGTGAAAGAAAAATCTCTCTTCATCCTTCTCTGCTTGACTGCTGCATCTAATACCGCATGCCTTCAACAAACATCCAGTTTCAGGTTCTTACACTATTCAGCTGAAACAGAAACAAAAGAATTTGCATAAGAAAAAGGAAAAAAACGCAAACAGAATGGGTTTGACAAACCATGAAAAGAGAAATGGTTTTGTGGAGAGCATGGAAGCTCAGCTCTGACTCTCTTCCCCCCTTCCTTGGGTCCAAGTGCTGGTGCCATTTACACCATCAGGATTTTGTGCAGCTTTCAGCACAATTGGGTCTCTCCTCCTCCGATGGCTTCTGCCTCACCTAATTCCCAGAAGACGCGATGTGGGAATGAGCCGTGTTGCCACGGCAATGTAAGTCACTTGTGATGGCAGACGGGTCAGGGCTTTTTCAGTATTTCCTTTGAGCAGGCAGGGTCAGGAACAGCTCTGTCTCCTTTCCAAGCCCCAAATATGTGGGACTGCAGCTGCCATCGGACAGGTCCCTCTGCGAGGCTTCGGAGCGCCCTTATTTCACCCTCATTAAAACGCAACTGGATCTCGAGCATTCAATGAGCCATTCCACCACATCAGATAGATCACAGGGCCCCAATGCTAACACCGTTAGTGTCGAAACTTGAAAAGTCCTCTCCAATAAATGTTTATAGCCAAGCCAGTCCCTTGCAGAGCCTATAGCACCAGAATGGCACCATGCCTGCACACCGCAGGTGGGTAACGTAGCACCTGCCTGGACGTCTGCAAGTGCTGTGTCTGAACTCTGGGCTTCACTTCTGTGCTCCAGAAAGTACACGATTCTTGGGGAGATACTTTCTCCCAAATGGGAAACGGGACAGGAAAGGAAAAACATACCAAGAAATAAGTAGAATATAAGGAAGTGGCAGAAAAGGCAATACCAAGGGGAAAAAAACAAACAAACAAAACAACAAACACAAAACAAAACCAAAAAAATCAACCCCCCCAAATGACCCTCCCCTTTACTATACTGCACAACAGTCCTACCCCTCTTCCCAACACGCAAGGTTCCATATAGGCAATTTTTAGACTCCGTATCAACACAGAACCTGTTGCGCTGCATACACCAGTATATTAATTCATCTGGTCCTGAAATTAGTCACCTCAAAGGACTCAATAGCTACTTAGGGACATCCCATTATCACTGAAGAAAAGCAGCCAGCTCTTGGAAAAAAAAATAATATTAGCCGTGTACCCAAAATAAACGAGAGCAAGGGGAGCACGTTACCCCTCCCCGCACTCCTGAAGGGAAGCTGCCGGGAGGCACAGGAATGCTGAGCGTGTTTGGTCCGAGAAGGACAAGGTATCTTCTAAGTCACAACATACTCAGGACACATTAATCGCAGATGGGACAGGGGAAGGGCTGGACCCATCTCGACCGAGAAAAGAATAAAAGACAGAGGCACAATTATCTGGGGAACATTCAGTTTACATAACCTTGACTTTTTAAAAATTTAAACAACCAATGCAACTGATGACAGGGAGCTCACCACCTTGATTTTTGGTCCTGAACAGAATGTTAATATACGGACATAAAGATTCAGACTTCAGGCTACATCCAGAAACCCAAAATGTAGAAGCTTGTCTGATTCCTTCCTGGCAATGAATATAGCAAGACGAACAGGAGTTCAGCAAAGCAAAATTTAGCAAATACCAAGTGTCTCACAGTATTGCGCTGTTAAGAGAAT
This sequence comes from Cariama cristata, assembly GCF_000690535.1. Classification (NCBI taxonomy): domain Eukaryota; kingdom Metazoa; phylum Chordata; class Aves; order Cariamiformes; family Cariamidae; genus Cariama; species Cariama cristata. The sequence goes on along the minus strand of NW_009633100.1, from coordinate 11,111 downwards.
GAATTACAACACTGAGATCTATGTATTAAAATCTTATAATTAAATATGTATGTTGTACCTTAGGATATATGTTTAGGTCTCTAAAAGGAACACCAGGATTGTAGACAGGAGAAAAATCAACGTGTTACCACACATTACGACACAAAGCCTGAGCTGATGCTCTCAAGTCAATTTTTTTCATACAATAATATAGCAGTATCAGGTCTGGTGAAAAAAAAAAAAGTTTGGGATTGGTGGGGGGAAAAGTATAAAAGAATTGAATAGGAAGCCCAAAGCCTTCTGTTTTTTCCGTAGTGGGGGAGACATTGACAGGCACCACAGAGAAGAGGAGCCTCACTCCGTTTAATGATCTAGTACAGCCAGATTACCCAGGCCATGATCTGGTCCTTAGTATAAAAATATGAAAGTACCTAGACCTTGAATACCTTCCCAGCTCTTAGAACCAGAACTAGTTACATTACTGATAATGCCATAGGCCTTCACTGCTGACCACCATCAGAAATTGTGCGGGTTCTAGAATTCCTTTGAAACGTAACTGTTCTACTGCCTGTTTGGGAAAGGCTTGGATAAACCGAGTAGCTTCCACAGTGTGATCAAAACTTCCTTGACTCAGGATCTGAGGAACAGATTCCAGATTCCTTACAAATTCCCTGGACAGAAAAATCCAATAGTAAGCCTGCTTAGAGTATCATCGAATCATATTGGATGCTGTCAGATTGAATCAGTATCTTGGCCATAACCAATCTATAGAATTTTTTTTTTTAAATTGTTATTACCAATATTATCTGCAGAGAATATTTGGAGTATTTCCAAATAACTCCAACATCACGGTCACACGATGACTCTAGAGGAGAACTATTCCACCTTTTCTTATCCTGTCTTCAAAGTGTTGCACGCTATTATTTGTAACACAGAAGAGGGGAGGGAAAAAAGCAAAAAAACAAACCCCAAACAAGATAAAAAGGTTAAAGCAAATTCATCCAAGTGTTCTTTGAGATCTCATGCCAATATTGGTTTTACTGGCTCATGCACATTCGTGAGACCATGTTTATGCGTACACTTTATCTTTAGGTCATGTAACAAGCTTTGTATTTTTTCCTTTTCAGCCTTTGTCATCCTAAGGTAACATTTCTCAATACTGAGTTTTGCTGATGTTTTCAGATGAGGTTGTTTTTTTCTGTATTTCTAGGGTTTGTTTCTTCATATAGCATTCAAATTACACGGCGGATTTAAAGCTGATTATTAGTACAGAAAGCGTTCATCAGAATTAACCTTTCCATCCCAGTCAGTGACGGTTAGTTCTCCTGCTGCAGGTCATCTACTGGTTTAGCTGACAGAGTGCAAAGTCAAGTCACGCTTTTTGGGCATCCTCTGTCAATTTAATGCACAGACTCGCTGGAAGAAATTACCTCAGCCTATGCCAAGTGAAATGTTCCGATTTCGCTCATTTTCTGTGGCAAAGAGCAAACGAGAAGGGCACTGGCTTGCACTGCAGAACAAAGGAGAGCTCAAAGCGTTCATCGTAGGTCTTGGAAGTTTACTTGCAACCAGATTTATACAGGTGTAAAACAGCACGTCAGCAAGCTGCCCATGACCCAGATACGTGACTGAATCATCCGGTTTCTACGTAGTACTTTCTTTCACTGCTCCAGTCTTGTGACACAAGTGTTGCTGTTTTTTTAGCAGGAACTTTGGCAGGTTTGGGGTTTTTTTCAGTTCTCAGTTACATGTGATTAACCACCACGTATCTTATATTTTACCGGTTTTGCACTTTCGTAAACAACTTCTTGTTATTTCAGCAAAAGATTGACCTTTATTAACAGCAAGGAGGTGTTATAGTTCTGCATTCC
>NW_009633100.1:0-9238 GCF_000690535.1 Cariama cristata | reverse complement strand
GCAATAAAATCATGCAAAGTGAAACTGTATCAGCCCCACAGAATATATGAAAGATTTTCTTAGTACACTTGAAGCAGACAGTAAACAGCAAAATTTGCTCAACACGACACACACACTGACTTAAGGCAGCGTAAGACTCTTCTTAGCTGAGATTTCTTTGTTCCTGGTGATGGATACGCTGTTTGTGGGCAGATCTTGGTAATGACAACTTTAAATGCCTTTGAGCCTGGCCTCAGGGAGAAGAAATACTGAAAATTTCTCGCTTCCCGTACATTTGACATCTGTGGAAATTCTCAGACACCCAGGCAACCAGTATGCAATGGTACCCACTTCTTTGATCCATAAGGTAATTTTTATTTAAAGTCTCCATTACGGTAAGCTTTTATATGAAAGCTGCCCTCCTGTAACTATTTAGATTACAGATAAATGGCACTTAACAATCATGTCTGAGAAAGAATTGTTAGAATGCAGCAGCAGAAATTTTTCATTCCACAGATTTGTTCGTGCCCTTTAAGAAAGGGGTCACCACTGGAACAGCCAAAACGGCTTCTAAATCTCCAGGGAGAAGCCTAAAAACTAAGCTCTTAAGTCATCTGCTTCTAACAAGATAATTAGAGGTTTTCACCTAATTCGCATCTAGATCTCACCGCAGTACCTACGTACTTATGAATTTTTCGTATGAATGTCTGCAAAGTGATTTGTTTCGGTCCACATTTGAAAGCCACATAACCAAATAAGATGCAAGAATAGCCTTTTCTTTTGGTCTAAATTTATGTTTCCTTTATTTATGGAGACCACAACAGAGACATAGCAAAATTATTGAAGAACTGCTACCTATCACTGAATACACTTCAACACACTGACTCTATCTAAACTGGCGCGATCCATAGTAAATAACACGAGCAACAGCACGATCAATGACAGCACAGCATTAGAAAAAGGTAGCTGTGTTTCAGATGTTTACTCAGCATATATTGAAGGATTAAGTAAGTAGGAGGTGAAATAGATTGTGAACTGCATTTGGGTGTTTTGTATCTCACCTGTGACTCTTAAGCAAAGCTGTCCTGGAGTAAGAAGGAATGTTGTTAACTCTGAAAAAGGATAAAAACCAAAAGAAGCGTGAGCAAGGTGACACTGTTCACAGCAGACGAGTTACTAGGAAGCCCCAAGAAAATATGCCGTAAGAGTCAGTGGTGTTCAATATATTCTTAACTAGTCTGCAAAATGGAGGGAGCCATGATGTGTCACGCCTTGGCTAGATAGACCCGGAATATTTCCTAGTAGGCTTAGGAAAGGAGCTGTACTATTAAATGACTGGATGAAAACTGCACACAGGATGAAAATGCACACAGGAAGAAAGTAGCACTATCAAAGCTATCACTATTGTATTACTACTGCTTAGAAAATATTCTGAAGTCATTTGATGTTGCTAAAAACATCAGTTGGAGGTCCACCAAGTTTTCATTAATTTCTAGTTTTTCAAAGCTGCTTCCAAAGTGCTTTAAACTCACTCCTAATCATCAGCTAGGTGGTGATGCACAAAGATATTCTGTTACGTGAAGGATAATAAAGGAAGAACCACAACAACATCTGCATGCCACTTGTGTGATTCATGACTGTCAACTGGATGTGTTGAACAAAAACACGTGAGAGCTAACCTTCTCTGAACCCTGCATTTAGTCCAAAATTATAGTCCAAGAGGCTTTCTCGTGAAAGCAGAAGCGGGTAACGTGCATCAGGCTATCAACCAGGGGAAGATTTATCTGCCAACTCATCTGTCTAGACAGCAAAACAGTTATCGTTGTAAACTCAATTAGGGACCTTATTGCTACAATCACAACACTTTAAGCATGACTCTCCAGACTAGAAAAATGTGTCCCCGAGTTACTGCTGCAAACAAGATGATTCTTGCAAGACATGGTTACAAGAGATGGTAGTTGGGGAAAGTTGCCTCCAAATGCCTGGTGAACGCACTAGGAGACATTTATGCTGTGTGCAGGGGAAGCTAGAACATTCTGCGCCTCTACCACTAGATTGTCATCACACTCTCTAGCCCAACACTAGCCTTTTGTTAGCCATAAAGCGAGAGTTATGTTGCAAGTTTGGCTACAGTATAAACACCTTAAGGGAAGAAAAACCACCAACTATATCAAAGCCCAAAGGAGTCTATACCCAGCTGCTGTCTACTAGTACAAAACAATAAAATGCAAACCACCACGCACAGAGAAACTGAGACAGTGGCAAATGCAGAGGGAATACTTTGGCTGGTACCCCCGTACTCAAGTATCTGGGCAAAGATTTGGACACTTACCTCACGCAGCTGCTATTGCCCTACTCAGAACTAAAACTCGGAAAATCAACACGCCTTATGCAAAGCATACAAAGGTAAAGTAATACACTTGCAAAACGTCCAGATCATATTTAAACAATTTAGCACCAGACTCGCATCACAGAATTTTTAGGCTTTGCACCACTTAAATGTAATGTACCAACTTCTTTTTTTTTGAGCAAGACAACCATTTTCCAAAATAATTTACAAACACACCATGCACTTTCCTTCTCCAGCACTCTCAGGCTGAATGGCCTTCTACCCATCATGCTAGACACCACAGATTAAAACATCAAATGCAAATGTTTGTGTTAAAAATTATATATTGTGTCAAATAAAACAATAATTCTGCGTACAAATTTATACATGACAAAAATAAAACTCTTTTTGAATAACACGGTGTAAAAAAAAGTGCTTGCTGCTGTTCTGACATAATAATTCTATAAGCAACAGGCTCACAAAAGGCATTAGTAAACATTTAAATTGCATTGAAGGAATCACATAAGGCACAGACATCAGTTATTCAAAGGTGAAAACAGTCTCATACAGCTTTCAGTACTGCTGACAGGTTAGCTTTCCACATTATCTGAAAACTTTGAATGTAGGAAGCTGATTTTTTATGTTAACTTACTGTTACTTCCCTGAAAAGCACAGGGAAAACTCGTAATCACCATCAGGCCCCCGTTCAGCATTTCCAGAAGGCTGGTCTGAAATAATTTTGACGATGACAGAATCAGTGACTGCTTTTAGAGCAACTTCTTAGCTGTTGCCCCTTCCTTCTCCTCAAATTTTCGGCTAGACGGTTTTCCTAGGATTTTTATCTGAATTATAGACGGCATTTAATCCAACAATGAATGATTAAGAGGGCTTTCAGTCCTAAACCAGTAACTACTGAAATGATGCACACAGCTGCTCACAAAGTTAGTGTAAAAGAGGTCTTAAATTCTAAGCAATCTGAATTATTCTCAGCCTTTTTCAAACGTATGTGTGATTATTACCAGTGTAGCGTAACGCTAGAACACTGGAAGGAAGTGAGAAACAGAAACCAATTTAAATGTTTAGCTCCGCCACAAACAAAATAAAAAAAATGTAACCCCCTCCAAATTTCATGTTATAAGTTTTTTTAAATCTTACACGAAGAAAACACTCTTAAAACGAACAGACACAGAATTTCCAGTCATATCTTCAGCAATAAGGATTTTAGCAAGAAAAAAAGCTTAAGTTTATATATTTGCTAGCCTCGCTTCTTGTACTAATCCTTTTACCTATGAATTTTCCGTTTTAACTGCACTATCACATGCAGCACACTAAGACTGACATCACAGATCTGATTTTTGATCAGTAAGATTAACATAGTTACTGACACAGATGATCAAAGAGTAACAGAAATTATACTACACTTAGTCTACTAAGCTCTTTCACTCTTAAACTGAAAGATTCTAGGCACTTAGTTCTCTGAGAAACTTGTTTTAACCATGTCTGAGTTATGGAACTATGATTTGTTCTATTATTAAAAAAAAAAATCAAGAGGAGCATCAGACACCCGTCTCTCTACTGGATTTAAATTCTATAACCGATGTACATGTAAATCAGCTCAAAAGCAGAGAATATCTCTACATATGGAGGGTCTTGCCTCACAAGCACTTTCTTAATCACATCATTCTTTACTGAGCACAATAAAACCTGTACCTGCACTGCCTGGACTGCCTGCATACGTACGGTCAGGGATGTGCTTGTCTCTCATGCCTGCCACTGTGCCCAGCTAATTGCTAATTGCACCAGCAATTCTACTTTTAAGACTGAATTGGAAGAATCTTACCAGTATTAGGGATATGAATTCTGGGCCCAGATACCTCAGTATCAGTCGTTTTCTCTACAATTACAGAGTAATTTGAAATAACTATGTTAGAGACTTCTACTTAACAAAGATACTGGCTCCTTTAAGACACCATAAAACTGAATGTAAATAAATAAGCCAGTGCACCGTTACAGCTATGATTTTTAACAAGCAAGTCAGAAAATTGAAAGCTGTGGTTTCTACAGCATCATTACATTTCCCATGCTATGGCAACAGAATAAATGCTATATACAGTAGGAAGATGCTACATATTCACGCACTGTTGCCAAGTTACAGCTACCACAGGAACCATAATTTGCTTTTTCTGACTTGTTTAGAATCCCATCTACAACACTGCTGATTAACTGATTATTTAGATAAACTTGTACAAGTATTCCACATTACTTTTGCTGGGAAAAAAATCTATTCAATGAGAACACAAGAATTCTAGCACGGCTCTGTTCAGTGACATCTATACACAGCCAAGTCTGCTAGTCACGACATACATTTTGTAAACCACTTTTCAGCACGACCTCGACAAGCCGTCTCTCATGATGTGGGTTACTGTTCTGGAGAGCAGCAAAGTTTTCTTGTGCAAACAACTAGGAAAAAATTAATTAAGTTAGGTTGGGTAGACCTTCAACAATATTTTACACAATTCAGTTTCCAGCACACAGTGACTGAAGAAAACATTCAAAAGTGCAGGGACATAAACCTATCAGCATTTGTAACCAATGACATAAAAGCAACATTTGCTGGATCCAGTAAAAAAATGACAAAAAACTGTTGTACAGCTGTTACCGTCTCTGAAGTTAAACATATCCAAAATTAAGGGAATATCATCCTAAACAAAATTAACTTGTAAAAGTTATGCATTCCCTCATAAAAGTCCCATCATGTTTAAACATGCCATCAAAATGTTGTCACCAAACCGCTTTGGTTACAAATGGCTGTTCACAGGTTTTGTTTTATTTTGCAGAGGAACTGTCTCTGTTCAAGTGACTGAATCCTTCTTCCTTCTAAACGGTGACTTCAGTCTTTTCCACACGCTGCTTTTAGGTTTTGATTTTTTTTCCATTGCCATTACGGCTTCTTTTTCTTTCCTGCGGATTTCTCGCACAAGAGCATGAAATACATCATCAATATAATAACGGTATGCAGCTGAAGTTTCAAAAAAAGGGCAGTTGAATTCTCGTGCTAAACCAGAGCCTTCTTCTTTGGAGACCTGAAAAAAAAGTTCACAATTGTCAAGAAAGCCAAAGCCAGAAAGTTTGTTTCTTTACCATTTCTTGTTCTGCTTGCTCTGTAACTGTGCATGCACCCTCCCAGTTCCAGAACAGCTCATTTCCACTGATCTCTGAATCCTTCTCTACGAACCTGTTTTTCTTTCTCTTTCACTCATCATTTCTCTAGCAATGCAATCATCTGCAAGAGGCTCTCTGGACATTCATGAAACAACAAAGTCCTTCAAAAGAATATTCTTTTCTTGGAGCTTAATCTAGAAGTTGCCTAACACGAGCAGTTCTCAGCCCTAACACAAGCATTTGTCGGTTTGGTAAGCTAAGGGTATTTCCTTCTCCTGGTCAAAATCTATTATGTTTGCCAAACTACTTCCCAGAACCAAGCAAAACCTTTCCAAAAAAAAAAAAACCAAACCCAAACCCAAACCCAAGTCAAAAAAACACCAATCCCAAAAAGTCTCCAAAACCAAAAAAACCCCAGTCTCACTGAGGCCATAGAAAAGCAACACCCACTCCTCATCCTATACTTTACATCTCTTAGCATGGGTATTTTATCATAGCTACCATAATTTTCCTGCTGTAACACATACTGAAAATCCATCTAATTCCAGATATACAAACAGCACCTCTGATACTTGTTTTCCAAAGTAGGTTTCCTTCGAGTGAAGCTCTGCTTCAAACGGTTTTCCCACAGACAGTAGTTACTGTTTTCTTAAGCTGAAAGTAATTTTCCTTTCTGTTCACTCTTATCCAAGTTCTCCATCATCACGCGTCCATTCTTAGCACACTGGCATCTGCAATTTGTACTAGTATCTGCAAGTCGTTTACGGAATGCTAAATCTCTATTAACAGTATCTCCTTTAAGGAATTAAAAAAAAAAGAAAAGCCCAAGAGTAGCTGAAACCCAAAGCATCAACTTGAAGACTTTATTTTTGTGACTGCAATATGCATTTGGTTATTCAACACATTCTGGATTAAACAAGTACTTCTCTACTGTTCAACTTATTATATAGCAAATGTGCAAAAAAATTAAGAAAGGGAGTATAACCTCTTGTATTACTGCATTTTACGACAGAAATAGCTTGTAACTGCGGCCCTCTTTTCTTCCATTTACCTGCCGTAGCTGTGTCAGATCAGATTTATTTCCCACCAGGACCACGGGAGTGTCATCGGTGCGTCGGACACGATAGATTAGCTGTTTGAACTCACGCACTTCATGGAAACTGCGTCGGTCTGTGATTGAATAACAGATGATAAATCCCTCACCAGCCCTCATGTACTGGTCTCTCATGGCCGTAAACTCTGCCTAGAAACAGATAATCACATTTCAATTGCACAAATACGATGACTTTCTAATTTGCTCAGAATGGGAAACGCAATATGCATTCCAAAAGCAGTTGGATAGGAACCCTGTAAGCAAGCTGATCATCTATCTTCTCATCCCATTACATATAAGATGGGATATTACATATGTTTGGGATTAACGCCAAGTTTCCCTTGCTATAGAAATCATATCAACATGTCATTTATCAGCCAATATGTATTACTTGTTGATAATGAACAGCAAGGTGCAATGGAGAAAGTAGTGCACGAAACCAGAGTACTGTCTGAGTTGCCTAAGTATAGACAGTATGATACAGATGCTGTAAGGAATATGATGCTTAGAAGAAGTAAGAGATCTTCCAAATTGCTTTTTGAGCTAAGACAGGCATACTTTTGCAGGATTTCTGTCTCTACGCCTGACCATTACAGATTTCTTAACATCCTCTCAATTCACTTATTATTACTTACATACCTGTCCGGCTGTGTCCAAGATATCCAGATTAGCAGGTTCGTCATCAATGCGTATTCGTATTTTATAAGCATCCTCTGTGAATTCACAGCACATTGGAAAGAACAAGATTGGAATACAATTGCAATACTCATTAGTCATCACTTCACAAACAGAATGTTACACTAGAAGAACCTAATCTGGTAATATTACTATACTACATTAGTCTGATCTTCGTTTAACAGCAAATTAAATTTTTAATTGTTCTGGTGTGATTTAGCATCCTCCCAAGTGTTTGCTAAAATCATGCTATTGTACATACTATTTCTGACAGACGTGACCACATCCTATAAATTCATTTTGGACACCTTGGTGGAAAGCAGAGAGTAAGAGCATTACGTTTTTCTCAAAGCCAGAAAATACCCATGATCCAAGACAAGAACTGGCCACCACCAACTGCCGTTTTCTTAAAAGACAGACAATCAATATTCAGTCCCTCTAAGTCAGCACTCCCACACGACAAACAGCCTGCTTTCAAGAAGCAGCTGGCTGGTTTTCCCATTTTTCTTTTGACAGCGTAACCGTTGGTTAAGGTTTCTCTTACATACGCTGCAACAGTTATGCAGCAATATAGTAAGTTCTTAAGCATTTTCATCCCTCCCAACTTGTAAAACACAGAGCACAACCTGGCCTGACAAATTAATAGCAGGGAGCTGATCTATAGCATGGAGACTAGATTTTTTGAATAGACAACTAATAAGCACTCATCAGCAGTTTTTCATCCTTGTCTGCCAACAATGGTAGATATTCAGGCACGTGGCTTGAATATATGTGATAGGAAAACTATTAAAGATCTAAAACTCAAGATATGTATCCCAGTCCTCACAGTAATCTCTAATAGCAGTCTCTCTAAGAGTCAGAACTCTTAATACCTTTAAATGAGTACTCTAAGGGACCTGGGCCCTCAATTTACAGCCAAATTTATAGCTTTCTTTAAATTGAGTGCTTTAAAGCAATGGACTCCGCAAGAACTTAACCTGCTAAGAGAGGGAGCGAACAGCTGTCCTGATTTTGACTAGGATAGAGGTAATTTTCTGCTTACTAGCTGGTACAGTGTGTTTTGGATTTAGTGTGAGAATAATGTTGGTAACACACTGATGTTTTAGTTATTGCTAATTAGCATTTATCCTAAATTAAGGATTTTTCAGCCTCCTGTGCTCTGACAGCAAGCAGATGTACAAGAACCCGGGAGGGAGCACAGCCAGGACAGCTGACCTGAACTAACAAAAGGGATATTCCATACCATAGAATGTCATGCTTAGTATATAAACTGGGGGGAGCTGGCCAGGAGGCACGAATTGCTGTTTGGGCATCGCTCAGTGACTGGCAAGCAACTGCACTGTGCATCACCTGGTTTTCCTTCTTTCTTGTTATATTCCTTTTCATTACAATGAGTATTATGTTTTTTATTATTAGTAGTATTAGTTTAGCTTTAGTTATTAAGCAGTTTTTATTTCAACTCACGAGTTTTACTTCTTTTCTGATTCTCCTCCCCATCCCCCTGGGAGCGGGGAGGAACCAGCAAGCGGCTGTGTGGTGCTCAGTTGCTGGCTGGGGCTAAACCACGACAACAGCAAAGAGAGAAAACAGATTCTTCTTACCAATTGTGGGATCGTGATCCTCTGGAAACCGGTGACTGATGAACTGCATGGTCATGGCTGGAAACAAACATCAGACACGCAATTGCACAAGTCTTGGTAAACACCTGCCGCTTCAGCATTCAGTTCACAACATGCTTAGGTGCGTTATTTCACTAATAGCTAAAGCATAAAACTTCACTCGGTGCAAGACTTGAAAGAAATATGGTAGCTAAAATAGGTTCAGTAACTCAGAAGCAGAGAACTATGCCCCTGTCTTCAACCAAGCACTCCGCTACGAGTTTCAGACACGAAGCTGGACACAGCCAAAACGCGGAAGACGATGACACACCGCCCTGCCCGACACCCTTGGCGAGGGGGCGGGGGAACAGCGCCCAAAACCGGGCTGTTTTGGTCACGGCA
>NW_009633099.1:3431-9101 GCF_000690535.1 Cariama cristata | reverse complement strand
CATGGGTGACAGCCGGCTGGCAGGTGTCCCGCAGGAGCTGAGGGACTGAGGATGCAGGAGCTGTGCCTGGGAATAGCTGGAGGAATTACACTCGAGAGGGATGGGGAGATACCAAGGGCGGCCACCGACCTGCACGTAATGGCTCACCACTGGTGAGGTACCCCTGGGCTTCCTCTGTCAGGCAGCACGCAGGCCTCGCCCGTTTTGTGCTGGAACTGCAGTAAAACACCAGAGAAAATCCCTGGGACAGGGAGAGGCAGGAGCAGCAGGCGAGTTGCACGAAGCCCTGTGCTCAGAGGAGTTTCACTGGGGGTTACAGCGTGGTACTCTGAGCATTTCTTCATTGTGGGAGCAGGAGGCTCCGAAAGGCCTCCCGCCACATGCTACCTGAGGCAAGGGCTCATAGCTTCTCACGAAGGCATTCGAGGGGTTTAGAGCAGAGACTGAGAAGTCCCCAAATGGCAAGGGTAGGAATCCTCTAGCCTGCACACAACCTGAGCGCCGGTGATCCTGATGCTTGCCACGCTCAAACATCTGTAGCTCTGGCTCTGTTCACTCAGTTGCTCAGCCAGTTGCAGTTCAGTTTCCAAAAGTGGCTGCTCTCCGGCAAAGCTCAGGGGAGCAAATTCAAGCAAACCACTCCTATGGAAATAGGTCCATCATGGTTGTAAGTGAGGAGAGCAAGCCCTGGCTGGTCTGGCCTACTGAGATACTTCTGCCTCCCCTCCTATCTCTGCCCTAGCATGGGAGAAAAGGCATCTTTGCTCAAGTCATCCTTGCTTGGGCTTGTGTGTCGCTCCCTCCGTTCATGGCTAGCAGAGAGCGATCAGTGCTGACAGACAGACTAGTGCTCCCTTGCACACTTGCTGTGGTGCTGGGGGCTCCTACTGCTCGCCTTCTCCAGATCTGTGACGGGACAGGGATTAGGGCAAACGTGGCTGTGACACAAGGCAGTGCTGCTTGGTCATGGGCACTGCTGAACTGTCTGCCAAGGTCTTTGGTAAGAGACCAGGAGAACACTAAATACTTGAAGACATTTTAAAAGCAGACACCTGGTATCTATTTGCTGCCCTGCTCTTTAGGTGCAAGCAGTTAGCCATGGCTAGGAGCCCTGCAGTTGTCGGCTATATCTCAGTAATTTTATACACAGGAATATTCACAATGTCCTGTTCCTTTGAACTCAGTCGAGACAGCAGGCTGTTCCTTTGCTCAGAAACATAGCCTTGTTCTCCCCACTTAGCCATTCCCTTATGCATCAGGAGACAGGTCCAACATCTGCTGAAGGTAATGGAAAGACATGGATGGTTTTCAATGGGAGTTAGATCAGCGTTCAGATAAACAGACAAGGGCTTATCGGGCTTTGTGCTGCGGGGAGCAAGATACTCACCCAGTAAATAGCGGGAGAAGTGGTGCTGGCTGTGGACAGACCATTATTTGTCCTTCTGAAACTATGGGAAGGCACTGGGAGACTATTACCACTTGAGTAACTTCACTGCAAGGGGAAGCAAATTACTCTAACTTAGTGGAACCATCTGTGTGGATATACACACACCGGTTTTTATTCCATGCCTGGCCAGGTAGCCTTAGCTTAAAGTACCTAAGAGACAAAATTCAGTGCACAGCCTGGGTTAACGGTGTGGTGAGAATGTACCTTCAGATCTCTTACTTCTCTATTTTGTCACGTTGCTGTATAATTTTGAACCAGCTGAGTAAAGTTTCTCTGTTTCCTAAGATTTTTATTTTTTTTTTCTGTTTTTCCTCTTTTTCTACTCTTCTTTCTGGGCAACATAGGGTGATTTTCAGCTTTTCTTCTCTATTGCTAATAGTTTTTTTCACAAAACCTGCCAATTTGGCCAGGCCTGGTGGTGGGCTGAAAGAATAGGCTCTGTCTGATGGGCTGCCTTACTCAGCTCCTCAGGTGGGATCCCAGCTGCTCAGGAAACGAGATGAGCTCTTGCTCCTCCCCTTTGTGATTTAGTACAAGTCTGGCAAGAGAAGAGAAAGCAGGAAAGCTTTTTTCTTCCTGAGAGTGATAGGGAGAACTACCACGAGACTGTAAAAATAGGGACCACCTTTTTCATCTGTTCTACAGTACCTGGCCTGTGATTTAAGAGGAGTGGTCCTGTGCTGCAGCTGAATTTCCTTGGCTTGGAAAGGAAGGATGTGTCACCTGTAGCTGGAGGTAAGAAAGTAAAAAGCCAGGGTAGCTGCAGGGTGTGGTGTGGGATTGATGGAGGAGGGAGGTGGGCAGAGCCAGTGGTCCGGATGGAAGTGGGGATGGATGTGTTTAGAGATGGACCAGAAAGGGGTGGTAGGGCTGGTACCAGGGAGAGTGTGAATGGCACTATTGCTTTACTTGGTTTTGGAAGAGCTGGCTGTAGTAAATGTTGTGTGCACATTGGAGGTAGGGCATGGGGGATTCCAAAGTCAAAAGACTGACCAAATGCATCACTCTGTAACAGCAACAGCCATCTTCTTCCATGTGGACAACTCACCTCTGCTTTGTGTATCTCAGCCTGTTAGCTGTTTGTCTCCATTGTAATGTCAGTACCTGTTCTGTCCTTCCCTCAGTGCTTCTCAAATGGATGTTCTTGGGGCCTGTTGTCACCTTACTATCTGAAGCTCTCGCCTCTTTGCCAGTTGCTCTGTGCAATAAGTTAAGTCTTTCTTCTTACTCTGAGGGTCCCACCATGTTCTACTGCCCCGAATCCCTGCTGGTCGCAGCTTTTTCCCTGCTTTTGTGTCTTCCCGCGTGCATACAATGCCTTTCCAACCTCCTGCTCCCTAGGGAAAGGGAATGTCTTTGTGGAACCATCCAAGAAGGGAGCTAAATTTAGTAATATGATAAAAAAGGTAAATTGATAGAATCATGATAACATGTGTGTGTGCTTGAACATAATGACTGGCTGGTTACTCATTTGGCTCTTCTCATGTGTTTTGTGGCTTTCAGTTAGTGTGTCACAATTAAGATCAGATAGCATTTCCCCAGGTGGGACAGATAGCGAGACTCAGCTGTGCCTCATGATAAATCATTTACTTATGCCCCCAAAAAAGACAGCTCTAGGGAGCAGAGGAGTTCTTCATTTTTGCAAGACAGCTCACATCCAGATTGTTTCATCGATGGAGATGTAAGTTATCAGACTCAATGGCGGAGTCCTCAGTATAATTGTTTGTGGCTTCTACTGCAGTTATTTCCTTCAGCAGTACCCCTGGCTCACCGCCTAAAGGTGAGGGCTGGCTGTACCTCCTTGACTTTTGAAACTTGGGCAGTCCTTTTCAGTTTCTATAGTGTGGTGGGCAGTTGCTGGAAAAAATGTGATGTCTTGTGGCATCTTGTTCAGTTCCTCTTCCCTAGCCTAGAACAAGGCAACAAAGCCAGGAATGCTTTGTAACGAGGGATGGAAGCAGATCCGTGTCAAACATGTGCTGCAGTTCTTTCTACCCAAATGTGATCAGACTGTTACTATGGCTAGCACTGAATTTAGTCAATTTATTCTGGTGTCCATGGAAGATGCATCTTTTGCTATAGGGGGGAAAAAAAGACCGCTCCGGAAGTTTCCTCTCTCATGTATATTTTTAGAGTAATCTTGTGGGCTTTTGGCAAAAATAAACCTGGACTTCCAACATCTATGAGATGAATATAGGACCCGCTGTACTGCCATTAATCAGGTTTTGGTAGTAGGTTGTACATAAACTGGCTGCATTAGCTTGATTTATAAAAAGTAGAGGGGTTTAGGTGAACCTAAGCAAACACTGGAAAAATACACAGCAGAGTTAGATGACCTGGTTTTTTGCTTCAGCAGAAGTCTTCATGTCCTTCATTGTAAAATCACACACTTCCTTGTTTCCAAACTGAATTTTTTCCAGCCTAGCTGGTGGCTTCTTCAGTGTCTTTTCCAGGGCGCCTCTCTGTAGAGACATTAAAAGCTTTCAGCAGAGTATATTTTGATTTTGGGGTGACACTTGCCTTCGCTGCTTGCTTTCGGCTTTTTTTTTTAATGCATGGAGGTGAGGGGACTCTGATGCCAATGAAAGCCTAGAAATACTGAAGTGCTAAGAACCTCAGTGCTCATTCATGAGTGAGTGTTGTCTGCAGGGAGAATTCCCCTTTTCTGCTGAGTGATGTGTCTGTGAAGCTCGCAATATTGCTGTACACCCAGTTGATGTGGGGATTTGGTAACGAGGCCCTAAGCGTTTAGGGAAGCTACTTTATTACTGCTGAAGAGACTTAAGAATGGTTTTGTTAGAGCTTTGTGATCATGATACCGCTGGCCTCTGCTGCATACAAATGAGCAGCCCAATCCTAGAGCGCTTCTGCTGAGGGTGGCGTTTATTCCTGGAAAGATGCAGTGATTATATGATCAGCCAGGAGGCTGAATTCTACCATTTTCTATACGATAAGCAATTTTAGCAGTGTTAAACCCACACCAAGGACCTCGGGTTGAAATAGTCACTATCCTGTTACAAGTTTCCGGAGTTATCTGCTCCCCAGGCTCTTATTGCCATAAATAACTCTAGAAGTCAGGCCTCACTGCCAGAAGTGTTAAGTGCTGCAAATAGTATAGAAGATGACTCATTTTGTGAGATGAAGATGGAGCATGAATCAGTAGAAATAAAACCGATATACAAAGGAGACGTTTTGAATGTGGATGACACAAAATCTGAACAAAGCAATCTTCAATCATTACAAAAATGAAACAAAAGACTTTTTCAAAAGAAAAAAAGAAAGAAACTCTTCTATCTAATGAAAAAAGGCCGTTCTAGTGAAAGCCCAACGTGGGAAGGTATTGCATACTGAGCGTGTCATTCCTTACCCAAGATAAACTGTGGACTGCATAGGAAGAGATGAATGGAAAATTCTTCCCAATATGTCCAAACTACACAGAGTGTTCAGCAAGCAGGTTGCTTTCCAGATTGTTCTGTGTCTATATAAGCTGAGAAAAGAACTTATCTTTGAGTAAACAGTTTTGGGAGATCAAGAGTCCTCATAGCTTCAACAAACCCACACTGAAAGCTAACAGCAATGGAAATGTGAAAATAATAAACCTATGCACATCCCTTGTAAATGATAACTTGTGATAAGGGGGTAAAATTCCCATAGACTGTTCCATTTGAAACTGCAGCTTTTGGTCCTTTTGCTTACCCTCTAGCTCACGCACACAGGAGTGCCTTTAAAGGCAGACTTGGAAAAAAGGTAGCCGATAAGACGGTATCCTACAGCGGCTGGTGCACTGAGGAACTAAAGGGCCCAGTGCTGCCTATAATTCAACTCCTGCCACTTCTTGGGAGTAGGAGTATTTATTAAGAGCTTAATGTAACTCTTCAGGGGCGAGGATTAAACATTTTTAAGTTTGACATCAGCTTTGATTCTTTGGACATTAGGAAGAAGTTCTTCACTGAGAGGGCGCTCGGTGCCTGGAACAGGCTCCCCAGGGCAGTGGTCATGGCACCAAGCCTGTCGAAGTTCAAGGAGCATCCGAACGATGCTCTTAGTCATAGGGTTTAGCTTTAGGTAGTCCTGCGAGAAGCAGGGAGTTGGAGTTGATGATCCTTATGGGCCCCTTTCAACTTGAGATAGTGTGTGATTGTATACAATCTTTCTGAAGCACTGGAGTTTGGTGTTTTTGTTTTTTTTGTGTTTGTTTTTTTTTGCCCCCTCACCACACCGCC
>NW_009633099.1:0-3402 GCF_000690535.1 Cariama cristata | reverse complement strand
CTGTATCTTAAGTGGAAGCTCTGGCTCTGCTGGCATTTTTAGTAAGAGCCACTGTTAAAATTGTAGAGGCTGGCTTATCCTGTGGCATGTATGGCTCTTCCTTGGCTTTGTTATGCTAGACCCATAAAATGTTGCTCAAAAGTACTGCTCCTTTAGAGCACTAACACTTAGAAAAAGGTATGACCGGGCATCTTAACCTGTACTGCTTGGAGTTCCTTTGTTCAGGGTAAAGTGAGGGAGGCTCAAAGGACTGAAGGCTTCTAACGTAGCTGTTTCACAGTGTTGGCAATGGCAGGAAATCCGGAGAAGACAGGTAATGCTGCCAGGGCTTGAGGGATGCAGACCTTACATGGAGCAGAACTATGCACAGGAAGAGAAAGCTCTTGTGAGGATCTCTCTCTCTCTAATATTATAGTAAAAATTGTCTCAAACCTGGTTGTACTTATCTTTCATAGTACTGTGAGGTCTCTGAGCTCATTTCTTCACTGAAGCTCATGCTGGACTGAAATTTGGCACAAAGCTGTTCATGCTTATTCTTGATCGATTCCAAAATACGTAAATTCACCTGTGTGTTAATACTCAAAATCCAGGGCTGCATGTCGTAATTTGGAGTATGTCTGGGTAATAAACCTTTTCTACTGTTTCTATGTTCAATGCGTTTAGTCCCTCTGTTTCGGAGGTAACCTGCTGGACTTGAGATCTAATGAAATAAATTATTCTTACAGGAGGTAGCGCAGGCCAAATTTTCTGTTGCTACTAAGGGAGAGCTAATAGTTAACAGCTGGTGACAGGGTTATGTTTTCACTCATAGGTTGCCCAGCTCAAATGTAAAGTATCACTTGGAAAAGTTGGCTTTGTTAGTGAAAAGTATGAGGTTCGTTTTTAAAAGCTGTACTGATTTTTTTTTTTAAGACCAAAAAAAGTGCCTTTCTCCTGTTGGGAGGATAGAAATTCTCTAAGGAGAAATAGCATAGACTGAGTTTCTGTCAATAAAAGAGTACGTGCAATTTAATACCAGACAGCTTTTTAATACAGGAGGAAAAAAAACCCCAGACACTCACCTACCTTATGAAGGGGGAAAATACAAAAACCTACCTGCAGTATGTTACCTAAATTTAGCCACAGAGGGGATAATCTTCTTGGAGACAAAAAAATCTGTCTGGGGGAAGTAAGTAAAGGCTATGGAGAAGCTGTACCCGGAGACCCTCCAGCCCCATTTTCCAAAGTGCTGGCAATAGGAAACGTGTTAGGCAGCACCAGTGGCCAGACTGTAAGGTGGCACTTGCTTGGTCGGTCTTTCTTATGAAAGTTTCTGTTTGATCTTCAATAATATAAGTGGCTGAGGTTGGAGATGTGTGAATGGCTTGCCTCAAATGACAGAGCTGCTCAGAATCATCCTTGGTTTGAGCTTGAATTGTTCCCCTGTTCAAGCAGTGGTGGGATCATGCTTTGGGCAACACGTACCCATAAACGCATTCAGCTTCTTACGGACTCCCTGCAGCCCTTCTCCCTCCTGACGTCTGTACTAGAAACCCTATCTGGAAGAGGCATCTGATCCTTAACACAATGCTTGACCACAAAAGAATAAACTTGGGTTCAGAAGTCAAAGTAAACCTCAGGTTATCGCTCAGAATGAAAAAAAAATGGACACTAGCTTTTTGGTCAAATACTAGTTCCATAATTTTTTCTAAATTCCATTTTGTAATGGCTTCTTAGTCTGAGATCAAATGGGAATTGTAGAGTTCTCAGAAGTGTGAATATTTAGGATTTCTGAGGTCTTAATTTAAGTGTAACCATAAGCCCTGACATCAGTATTTCTTCTAGTTTCATGAACTTAAGAAAGTTTGTGGTATGTAACTTCCAGTGAGTTCTTCAAAGAGCAAGATCTTAGTACTGTCACTGTCTCCTTTGTCCTCATTTGAAACAAGCCGAGAAGCTGTAAACAACTGAAAACTGCTGCCAGGTTCTGTTGTATTCTCACCCCCTTAATACAGTTCTCTGTTTAACAACTTCCTTCTAGAGTCTTGGTGGAGATGCTTTGCGTGTGCAGAAACTGAGTCTGAGGGTGCTCACAGCAGAGTCAGAGCTGTAGCAGGGGTCCTGTTTTGTATAATGACACTTACCTTGTTTTCATACACTTCTCCAGTCCTGGCAGTGGTACTTTGACTCTGGATTATTCCCTGCATCCTCAGTTCCTCAAGAATGTCGGATGATTCTTGCCTCTCTGTTTCCTGTAAGGGCCATGATTTACTGATGAACTTGCTGGTGAGCGGTACGTCTTCAAGAGATGAAAACATTCAAACTTAGTACTTGTAGAGTACTTGGCATTCAAACAAAACTTCATGATGCATTTCCAGTGCCCAGGTATTTATTTAAGAGGTTACATACTGAGAACGTCCAGTGGAGGAGGCCTGCTTGAGGCTCACTTCACTGCTTAAACTTTGCAGTAAGCTTTTTAGTGGCTAGAAAAATGGTGCAGGTGCCTAGTTCAGTTTCTCGCTGTAGTTGGTTACAGCCAGAGGGGCTCCTCCAGGGAAGCGTGGAAGCATGTGCCAAAGGCCTGTGAAGCCACTTTTTGAGCATGTTCCCAAAGAGGGTCCACAGGGAGCTCTTTACAGTTCAAGTTCTCAAAGGTTGTGTGATCTGGTCAGAGGAAGCCAGGCTGGGATGGGATAGAACAAGCCTACTAATGGGCCGTCTTGTAAAGATCACTATGTTCTTCTGTTAAATGCACCCAAATTTTCATGTGCTTGCATGATCTGTGATTTTTGTTGTAACAGCATTGCTACATTTGAGTCTGATCATAAGCATTCCAATGCTTAATTATATATTTATAAACAGCAATTAAGAATAAAAAACCAAATTATTTTGATAACCCTTCTGAGTGGCTGTTTAGTTTCCACACATTAGACATGAATAAACAATGAACAACTTTATTGCCAAGACCCATCAGGTTTTTCAACCCTCAGTTGACAGTTCTACCATCTGCCCAACCTCTATTGGCAGAAGGTAGGGCTTTTCTACAAAGAATGCTTGGACCAAATCAAAATCGCAGTTATTTGACATCTGCCAGTCTTTATATGCAGAGTGAGTATGACAACATTGCCTTGTTTTTTAGTTGTAAAACAAAAATACAGAACATGTACCACCTTGTAGAAGCTGACTCCCTACCTCTCCTAAAGTAACTGAACCAGTCACCCAAAAAGCACTGGGGTTCAGCTGTCAGTCAGAACATGTAAAGGTCAGAAGCCAGTATTCAGCAGAACATATCTTGGCAAAAAATAAAAGAGTGATGAGTGGGAAATGTTGACAAGTGATGTGAATTTGTATTGGTTTTACTAATCCATTCAGGAGAAAAATGTAGTTGAATGCTATGTGCTGGAGGGTAGGAAGGCTCTGCAG
>NW_009633098.1:0-20969 GCF_000690535.1 Cariama cristata | reverse complement strand
TAATGATTCTATGATTCTATGATTGTAAGTCACCACAGATGACATTTAGACAGCTGTGCATTGCATTATCTGATGTTAAAAGAAAATATAGAAGAATTTCCAGTAATAAAACTTGAAAAAAAGATATTTTTATCTTTAATCGAAGTTTATGCACGCATTTTAGGATCTGTTGCTTTTTCATTTTGAAAAGCCAGACACAAATCAATTAACATAAACCAAGCTTGAAATATTTTGGCTGTAATTATGCACATAAGTAAATGACCAGGAGAATCAACTATGGTTCTGCAATAAGACTTCCACCTTTTAAACAAATTAATCACATCATTAAATGAGTAGATACCTGAAATCATACCTGATTTCATGAGATTTCATACCTGAAATCTATTAAATAAAATTCCTATCAATCAATTTTACAGAGAATTCATATTATGAAGGCTGGAGTAATACCTGAACTGGGCCTGCTTTTGGATTGTAAATAGATGTCCATATTATTTCTTTCAGATAAATGATTTTCAACAAAAGAAGTTATACCACATGCCTGACTATGATTTGTGTTTAGCATTTCTGCTAATAGCATTCTATCCTGATTTGGATACCTAGTCTTTGAAAAGAGAAAATTGAAGAAATATATGAATACAAAACAAAATTTTAAAAAAGCTTCTTTAGCTGTTAAAGTCCTTAAAATTTTGTGAATTAAATTTGAATGCACAAACTACTTTAGACTGGAAACAGAAAAAAAACACTTCTACATATTCCACAAGGTTTAACTTCAACTTCCTCAAAATTAATTAAAATCCCTCAGCACTTATTGTGCAAAATAAAATTCAAGTATCTTTTAAACTACATTGTAAATGTGTTTTTTCAAATAAATTCTTCACTTGCATACTGTATGCTAGAACAAATCCTTTGGTTAATCCTTTTTTCCTATGCTTAATGACTAGTTGCTATTAAAGTCAGCGTTATCCAGTTAGGCATTAAGATAGATGGTTTATTTTCTATTTCAAGTCTAGAGTAAATTCAATAGGCAATGCCCTTAGAAATGTGCTACAGTGTCAGAAACTGTATGTGAAGTTAATGTTCAAAAATGCTACTACAAAAAATGCTACCAAAATGCTACTAGGATCAATTTACCTTCTGCATGTGTGTCAATCTACAAGAAAGCCACCAGAAGACATCTTAAAGTCTTTGAATTCTTTCATTTCAGAAACATACTAAAAACTGAATGGACTCTGTAAATGTAAAAATAATAAAATAGAAGATTGCACTTTTCATAAAAACTTCTCAGTCTGTAGCTCAGCCTAGCATCCACATGCCAAATCTTCTAGGGATTGCCACTGATATTAAGAGATAAGTGACAGTAAATTACTTGGAATAAATAAAAGACTAAGTCAATCACTCAACCTGGTATGGACTTTCTAAGGCCACAAGTAAGTTCCTTTATAGCACTTAACAGAATGATTCAATCTTTGTACCTGCATATAAACTGCATTCAGATCACCTCAGAAGGTCCATCAGATCTAAACATTAATTACATGCACTGTAACTTTTAAGAGCAACAATAAACAATCATCTGAGCTCAGTCAGCCTACTCTTCTGCAGACATACTGGCAACAGCGAAGACAGAAGTCAGAAATTCGCAGATTATTCATATCCTTTACAAACAGGAGTTATATGAGAGCACAAACCTGGGCAATACTGGAAGTACTAACAGATGTCTTCATGCTTATAAAACAGTCCAAGTACTGACCCCATATAATGTCGGAACTGAAATTAAAATATAATTTTTTTACCCATCTGAAGACAAACTCAAATGGCACAACTGATAAAACACAGGATAATTTTTCTACTCAGCATGACTGAAGCCTGTGTGCCACAATAAACTCAATCTGCAAGATAATGTATCTATACTGGCCAAAAGTTACACAAAAAAATGTGTCTATTATTTATTAATACAATTTAAATCTTCCCCAAGAGGTTACCTGAAAAGCTTCCTTTCCAAGGGCCGCAGATAGAGGCTGATATCTGATGTTACTTTGTTGCTTGCTAGTAGTGATGTCAATGCAGCATCATTTCAACAAACTCAGAAACATTGGAAAGACAGGTACCTGAGTTGCTTAACAGATTTTTTTTTTAAACTTATGACGGCTGTAGTGGGGTGGTCTTTTCCATGAAACTCTTAACAGATGTCTGCTTCTAGTGTGACTGTCTTCTCCTTATCAATGGCATTAGTCAAAAGAAGAGGATGCCAAGATTCTGTATCAGGGTTTGGATAGTCCACAGTACAACAGTTATTTTTAATTTAAAGAGCAAACAAAACAAAAAATTCCATCTGAGTGATAAAAAGGGCTCTTTGTATATTTTCCATATAGATATATTCCACATATGTATATATATTCCATATATATATATATACTCACGCACACACACACACAAAATCCAAAGACAAAACACAAAATTAATTTTCATCAAAAAGTGAAAACATAATACAAGTTTCACCTCTTGAAAGTTTTCAGGAACAAGTATGGAAGTTAGAAACACAATTCCACAGAAATCTTGTATTCTAAGATGAAGGCAAATTCTGTTCAGACTGGACTCCAAAGACTCAAAAAAATCTCACTTGAATTTCATCCAGTGCTTTTCTCTGCCTGTTGGTCATTCTTTGCCTTTGTGAATACAACATTTACACACTTTAGCAACATAAGGCTGCCACATTCTTGCAATTCCTTATGCAGTGACAAATAATTATCTTCCCACTATAGGCAGTGAAGTGGCACCACCACGGTAAGTACTACCTCTAGAGGAACAATGACTGGTGTGTATTCATGCTGTAGCTTCCTAATTATTATTTTAAAAAAGAAGTCACAAGATTTCAGTTTGTCACTGTATGCACTGAAGTGTTGAGTCATACCAAAATCATCTACTAGTAGAATTTTTTAATTGAGCTTTCTAAATTAAGAAGTCAAATAAAGGTACAAACAAGCAACAAAACATCAACAGCATCACAAATATTTTAGCCTTTTAGAAGCATCCTACATCCTCCACTAAGTAAAAAATAATCCACACTGCATTGAAAATAAAACTACCCTAGTGGAAATGCTGTGTGCATTGCGGCACAACAACAGCATAAAAGAAGGTATCGGCAACACTTCAAATGGCTTTGATTCTCTTCTATCTTCACGTACAAAAAAGGAAGAAGGTGTATGTGTGTTTTTCAATGTGGTCGCCATTTTCTTGTGGAAAACGATTTTGTGTTGGCTTTCTGCCAATGATATTTTTGCTATGATGACATAAGAGAAGAGTCCTCCCCACATCACTATCTCTTACTATTGGTACTCAGGTGACAGCATCACATTTGCTTTCCAGGTTAAACTGGATGACTAGTATTATCACAGTGTATGCAGGTGTGATACTGCATTCCCCCCACCCCAACAGCTTTTTCTGGGCCTCGTTACGATTTCACAAATCCATGCCTTAGCCTTTGTGTAATGACTTGGGTGATTAAGCACCCCTTGATCATATAAGAAACTTTCTCACAGCTAAGGATGGAAAAATACCAACTGTACCAGCAACATCTGTCACCTGGCCAAGGATGGGAACTCGACGAAATAGGCCTCGGTGTCTCTCTTCTCTGAATAGAAACGGCAAAGCGGGCCTTGGAGGTTGGAGAAAAGTAGGCATCGGTACATCCCTTATCTGAATCATAGCTCGAGCAGAACGTGGTATCCAGTACTCACCCACTTGAATTGTGGTGAGAATGAAATTCACTACTGACTAAAGTCAGTCATCTTGCAAACTTACAAATAGCAGTCCTAAAGCAAGACCTTTTGAGCTCTCCAGGACTGCAGCGGGCTGCAACCAGCATCTCCCTCTGAGTGGGACACCTCTCAGAGTTTGTGAACCCTCACATTTGTGAAGGTCAGAGGATCATTGCTGAAATCAGACAACGAAGCCTGGACCAAAAATCCTTCACTCCTCAAGACTCAACTCTTGCCCATTGAGAGATGCCAAGGCATCTGAAGTGAGTATTTCACTGAACTCGAGGGAAATTTTTCTAACAGGTATACCTACCTTTATATACTTATTTCTTTATATATAATTTCCTTATAATTTTTTTAATATATCTTTATACATTGATTTCTTTACATGTATCTCTTTATACATACACCTTTTTATACACATATCTCTATATATATATCTCTCTCTTAGTGTTTGTGTACATGCATGTGTGAATCAATTCAAATAACCTACAACAATTTAAGTCACTGCTATGATCATACTACTTCATAGATGTTAAATTAGTCAGTGATTAAGTCCTGTAAGATGAAACGTCCTGCTAAATCCTACTGCTAACTACCCCACTCCTGGTATCCATTAGACATAAACCGTTGACCCAGTCTGGGACTCAGGGTAGATCCAGCCACACCTAGACTCCTCTCTGAGAAGGAGATTAGAAAACAAGAGGTGCTACTCCAAACCTCATGACTCAACAGGATGGTCTCCCTTACCCCTTCCCCTTTTACCTTTGGTCTCTGTGTAAACCACTCTAGCTCGATTTTAACTTTTCTTTCTTTCTTTCCTGTATACATTTCTTTCCTGTAGTAAGTGACAGAGTGAACTTTGCCACCAAACTTTGTTAAGTCACCTTTCTATCAATTCATATTAAAACTGTTTCTAATAATACCTTTGACAGTGATTCTTTGAGCGACCTTAAAACCACTCATTCGTGACAGCAGGCATCATCTACTCTAGTATGTTCAACTTCACTACAAACAAAGTTTTGCCTATTTCATTACAATGAAATATTTGCCACCTTCTGTTAACTACTGAGCTCCTCCTTTGCCCTGAATCCTCAACTCCAGTTGAGGATCATGAGGACTGAAGGTCTCTCAATGTCTTCCAGGGTCAGCCATGACAGGATGAAGTAGATGCAAAGTTAGCTCCATTGAAGGATCTTTATTTTTACATAATTTGAAGTCTGAGGCATTCCAAAACTGCTTCAAAAGTCAGAGCAGATATGTCCTCAGTATCACCATTTGGTACCTTTTTATGCAGTAACAGTAGAAAAACTAGTACATCCAATGTGATCTGAATTTACTAAGTTCTGAGTATTACTATGTCAATATAGAATTAATTTACTACATATACTATAGCTATGTAAAAGCTGTAGTCACATAAAAGACTCATCATCACACTTCTCATGTAATCACCCAGATATACACTTCAAAAAGTATGCTACTTAATCAAAAACATGATCATTCATATATGCTGTGTAATAACCAAATGTAGTTAGAAATTAGTTCTTATAAGTCTAATACACATGTTAAAAACAAAAAGGTTATAAAAATTGCCAATCTGATCTCAGATAGATCCATTTTTTTACATGTTGTTTTTTAAAAATATCATTTTGACCTGGCTTTTTCACACGCAGAAAACATTTCAAATCAAAGATCTTACTCCTGCATTTTCAAATTCCAGGAGGTGCTGTAAAATGAAAATATAAATGAGGATAGTGTGATGTGTTACAACACTCACAGAGTATAATTTTCCAGGGATACAAATAAATCCTGTTGGCCACTTCCAGCACGCACCTCACAACAAGCAGAAAGGTACAAATGAAGAAACTATTTTGCATTTGTATTGAATAAATAAATTTAATGTACATACTGATATTGATTTTCAGACTCTCATTTATTGGTAAAGACCAAAGACTTACCCAGCACACTGCCATCTTCTAAACTGGGTTGCAAAATCCAGTGCCAAGGACAAACCTCTTGTGAACCATTATTTCACAGAACATTTTCCTGGACAAGCACTTCCTTGAGTGCTGTGCTTCACCACTGTCATTATAGCCATAAGGAAGACCATAAAGCAATGAACATATCTCTATTTTTCTCATTCTCAGCTGAGAAAAAAACACCAGGTAAAACAGTGTGCCTTAGAGAGTTAGGCTGAAAACCTGCTGTTAACAGAACCAGCCTTTCGCCCATGCCTTGGTCCAGGTCCTGTTCTGGGGCAGTTCAAGTGTGCCGGCAGGCTCTCCAGACAGACCAGCCAAGTCAGCATTTGACTCAGGGATGTGACCCAGAGCTTCACATGAGAGGATCCAAAGCAGCTGCCAAAACAGCTCATATGCTGTGGCTTTTCCAATAAGCTGGGCTTTTCACTTTTTTCTCTTGGCAAGACTTGCCAGTTGGTTACCTGTTCAGAAACTGGGAAGCAAGCCCAAGGGCAGCTCCTGCAGCCCAGAGGCTCCAGCCTCTTGCCAGTCTGCTCATACAGGGCCTCACATGTCCAGAAAAAATTCAGCTATACCAACTCAGTCCCTCTGACACTGTTCATTAAGGTTCTGCAGATTTTTTTAATTTTATTATTAGAAAAGCTGAAGCAAAACCAAAAAAACTCATATTTATTTACTATGTTGGAAAATGCACTGACACTTGTGCTGTGCATTTTCCATATGATCATTAGTTAGAAACACATCAAGGCTGGTTACTCAGACACCTGAGATCCAATTATCCTGTCATTTGCATATGCGCAACATCAACTGACTTCAATGAGAGCTGCATGTGCACCACTGACGAATAACTGAGCCCCCATAATTCAGTTTCCACAAGTCACCCATCAAAGGTGAGTCAGACCAGCATTGCAATAAACGTATGGAATTTCAAAGCAAAAGGAAGCTAAACTTACGGACACACATTTCCCTGCTTTCATAAAATCCAGGACAGCACTGAGATTTACGCCTGTACATCGTTTTTTCACCATGTCTGTAAGCAGTACGGTAACTGATCCTAAAAAAAAGAATGAATGGTTGTTACATACAATTCATCGTTCAGAAACAAAACAATATATATTCTTACATATTTTAAAAAACATTCAGGTATCAGTAAGAGGAGAGAAAAAAAGCTCGAAGAGACCTTGATTTATCTGTTGCTGACTTCAAGAGTCATAGAATCATCATAGAATCATAGAATCATTTGGGTTGGAAGAGACCTTAAAGATCATTTAGTTTCAACCCCCCATGCTATGGGCAGGGACACCTTCTGCTAGACCAGGTTGCTCAGAGCCCCATCCAACCTGGCCTTGAACACTTCCAGGGATGGGGCATCCACAACTTCTCTGGGCAACCTCTGCCCGAGCCTCAGCACCCTCACAGTGAAGAATTTCTTCCTAATATCTAATCTAAATCTTCCTTCTTCCAGTTTAAAGCCATTGCCCCTTGTCCTATCACTATCTGCCCTTGTAAAAAGTCCCTCTCCAGCTTTCTTGTAGGCTCCTGTCAGATATTGGAAGTCCTAGTGGTTCCTCAACATGCCATATGTCCATGGGTGGCCAGACAGCAGGAAAAAAAACCCTAAGGACTTTGGCTACTTAACCAGTATGCAAACCAGAGCATCACTGCTTTGTCATTAGCATAGCGTGTGGAAGCTAAAAGCTGGCAATACAAATCAGTTTGCTGGAACATTACAGCTGTCAGTTTTTCTTAAGGGAAAGACTTCTGGGGTTCACCCTCCCAAGGGTGAGTCAGCTTTCTAGGGGCAGAGATGTTGTGAGAAGAGAAGTTCTGGTTAAGGCAAGAGATGGGAGGGCTCAAGGGAGAGCTTGGACCTCCTGGGCAGCTGGCAGCGCTGCATGTCTCTTGCCAGGGACGCAGCTGCCTTTTGCCAAATGCAGCCCTGCAGGGCAGTGGTGAGCCGCACACAAAGAAATCCGCACATAAACCCATCAAGAACTGCAGAAAAAATAGCTTCCTTCTGACACGAGCAAGTAGTATTTATCAGAAGTGGGCTCTTCCACGGCTCACTCCTCTCTGCTCCTCACCGTGTCCGTAAACCTCCTCCTCCCGACCCTCCCGGCTGCTGACCACATACTCCATCAAGCAGTAAACACATCCCCACAACACCTGAGACAGCCTGAACTCCCAGCAAAGAACAGCTCATATATAAATGGTGTCACAGGTAAACAAAGTGTAATCTCTCTTTGAACTCAGTATCTGCTTTTTGCATACCATCCATACTGATCTGTCTCCTCCAGCTGCTATGCCCCAGGGAGCCTTTCCCACTGCTGATGGTTCATACTTATGGGCATATTCTTCTGAGGAAAACGCTTTTTATAGCTGTCACCAGTTTTTAATCACTCACCCCTTGCTTACTTTCTGCAAGCACAAGGAGTTTCTTTTTATTTTCCTTTCAAGTAGCGTACACTTTCCCCAGAACATAAGGTTGCAAGCAGCAAGGGATCTCTCATGACATGAACAAATACATCTCACAGGGTCTGGGGAATTTAAATTTGCTTGCTTTTTCCCAACCTGTTTGTTTTCTGTTAGCACTCCGTGGGATGATACAACCTGACCTGCTAATAAAACATATGTGACATTGCTTGGACAAGCATTTTCCAGTTGACACAGATCATAGCAGTTAGACAGACTAGTCACTATAGCTAAAATATCCTGCACACCATGCTCAATTTTGACAGACACAAAATCTTTATAAATATCTACAATATCAGCAGTTTGACAATATTAACAATTCTACATCACCTGTGTCGTGTGCACTTAAACCAGTTTAGGATGTCTGTACAACTGGTGTAGTAAATTTGATCAAAAGGATGTGGATATGACTCTTGCACTGTAACTGAGTAACTGGGGGGAGAGAGAGAGAGAGAAAGCAGAGAGATTATTGAGCAAGTCCTTTATAGTACAGTCTGATTTAAGTCTTTCACAGTCTTCTGGTACAGAAAGGAATAATAGTAACAAAACACTCATGTGCAACAAAATCTCACAAAAAGTTCAAGTTTAAATAAAACATGAACCAGCTAACTTTATAAAACAGAAGATACCAACTGAAAGGTTTTTATTCCTCCAAGCAAAGAAAAATATGTATGCGGAGAGCCATCATGTCTCTACTGTGTAATACATTTGATGAAATAGTACTACTAGACATTTAAAGAAAAGCAATGTAAGCCTAAATTTAAAAAAAACATGACATCTGTGTCTCAGATGAGCAGCGAATTGAAGTAGTGTGTAGTATGTGTTCTCCTGTTGCAATAAACTTTTACTAACTTCACTGGCTAGCTGGAAAACTAGTTAAGAGCCAGAAAACAAGGTTTCTTCTGTTAACATACAAAATAGAAAAATCTTGCTGGATCTTCTGAGAAATTTCTTTTAAAAACTAGCTGTATCCACAGCAAAACATATTCTTTGGTAGTGGAAAGGTCTGCCAGGGTATTTAGATACTAACTGGCTGTTAGCACAGAAATACACCTAACTAATAATTACTGGAAAATGATATAACAAGTATGCCAACAAATAGTCTATTCAGAAATTATAAAATATTAAATCCATAGCTTATTTTGTTTACTGGATAATTTTCAACAAGAACCTTTTTTTTTTCAGAAATACTATACTGAAGTCCTGTTATTATTTTCTGCCAAATTATAAGCATAGTGTCCCAGAAATAAATCTGTACTCTGAAGTCCAGACCCTCCAGAGCTGTCAGTGGGGTAAGAGGAATAGAGCCCTGTTGCAAAAGGGAAAAATATTGAATCATCCTAGAAAACTCTTCAACAGGCTGTTTGTGCTGGCAGTCAGTCAGTCCTTGATTGCGCAAGGGGCTTAGAAAATACAGGAATGCATGGCAAGTTCCTGCAGTAGGACTAATTCCCAGCATCAGCCAAAACACTTAACGAAGTATGTAGCCCATCCGGAGGCTTTCACTCACTCACACCCTCTTTGACCTCTTAGCACCTATTGCAGGGTAACAGCCACGATCTCCTCTTCTTACTGTCGCCACCTATACTGAGGGAAAACACATCCAGACTCACTCTAACTGCCTAGAATTTACTCCTTGTTTTCCCTATGCCCATATGGAATCAAGCAACCCTAATCCATCCAGCTGTCCGACCTAGTCCAACAAAACGTTGGTGGGGTGCCGACACTTGCCTGAGGCTCTGTGCTTTTTGTTCCAGGCAGGGCAAGCTCTACCCCTTCTTGCTGTGATCACGGTACATTTATAAAGACTGTTTTATTACTGGCTGGGGTAGATTTGCTTAAAGCATATAGCACTGCCAGTGACAGCAGCAGGAAAGAACTCGTATCTGGGGTTTTACTCTTTCATACTTAGGTAGCTTTGTTGCCTTCTCTGAGCAACAGCATGAATGTTTCGGTAAGTTTACTTGGAGTTCCTCCCCATTTCTGAGACTCAGCAGAAGAAGGAAAAAAGTTCATGCAATAAAATAGGCATGCTTGCTAGATATATTTATCTTTCTGCAGACTCTGATGAGTTTGTTTTGAAATACATTATGCAATGTAAATAGTTATATTTGGGTTTTTTTCCCATTTGCTTTTCCTACATAGTAGCTTCCCTCAAAACCACTTTTATCTATAAAAACAGTAAACAAAGCATACACAATATAGAGCAGTATCCTGTAACATCATAGACACATGCCTGAATATTGTAAACAGGTATTTAGTATGGTAACTACTTCATAGATACATCGTTGTATAAGCCAAATTGTACACAATGGTAGGGGCACAGACTCCACAAAGGCTTCACACGAAGCTCAGGTAAATTCCTGGGGAAAATCCTTAAGTGATTTTTTTTTTTTTTTTAATACAGAGACTTTATAAAAAATTAAACACAAGTTTCAATTTTCTTCGTAAAGATTCAACCATAACAAACGCAGATAAATGTACAGTGGCTTAGCAGCACTCCCAGTGAATAAACATAAAACACAGTTTATCTTAAATGCAGGAAATACTGATGTCTTCAAGTGAACAGTTAGACTGTCTCAGGGACTAGCTGATCAATCGCAGGCATAACAATAACAATGAGACCATAAGGCTTGGTTTTACTACTAAAACCTTTGCACAAGAAAAGTAGTACACCAAATGCTTGTGGCTCAACCTCTCCTACTCATTGTGGTGTTCTTAAAATTAACGTGAAACTGGCTGAATGAACAGACCAACTAAATGGATGAATTTCTGTATGTTATAAATTTCTGAATCTCATCAAAACATTAAACAAATCTTAATACAGCTTCTGTGAATGCTGAATAGGAAAGAATCAGCATAATCAAATTTGGCCATACTCCAAAATGGTTAATTATATTTTGCATATGTAAAAGCTTCTTTTTACTTAAATTGAAAAAAGCTATTTTTATTCACTTCTTGTACCCAGATGGTTGTGTAACATTGCTGGTGCCACTGTAGTGTTTTTTGCATCCTAACCTCTACTGCAAAGGTGACTGCATTTCAGCTCAGTGTGAAATAGTCTTTTACTTATCCATGAACTTACCTTGCCCATGCAGTAATGCGAGATTTTTTTTTCAGTTCATTACTCAGCTAAAACCTATGAATCATTTAAAATGTGCCAAGTAAAACAAAACAAAATTACTACAACCAGAATCCGTGTCCTGTATTTTTCAGAAGACAATATTACCTTTCCCAGTGGCTACACACATTGGGATCTTCCAGATTCAAAGATAAAGTTGTGCCCATCCAATGGTATAGGAGTATGACAGGGAAGCCAAAAAAGGAGTTCAAATGAAGAACCATCTTTCCAAAAAGGTGTCTATAAGAAAAGATATTTATAATACCTTAACAATATTATAAAAATGATAAAGTAGTTAAAACTATTGACCCATATATAATCAATATATACGATAAAGCAACAGGCACTTCAAGAAACACACACTGCTTGCCTAGCAGTAGCAATATCATGCCCATTTTGGAAGAAGAATCGAAATGGAGTAGTTTCACACAAGTGGCAGGTCAGTCAGTCAGTGAACAAGCTACATTTTACAGGTCTCAACATCCCATCAAATTGCAGGCAGTCAGCCACAGTCTGTGATTGTTTGTCCACATCAGTTGACAGAGCTGCAGTTTAAAGGCAGGCATTTCCTCAAGACCAGAAGAGTAGAAAGGTTCAGCTGATGACACATCATCAGAAATCCCGCACATCACTTCCTCACAGGAGGGGTTTGTGCTACTCCGTTCATTGCCAGCAGCATCCCCAATTCCTGCAGCCTGCACTGACCACTTAAAAACCCCAGATGCCACCTCACCTCCAGCATCTTTCAAAAAAACTCTTCCCCTAAATTACACACTGACTTCACTACATGGCCTCCCTAAGGATGCCTGAGCACCCAGGGCCTGGGCCAGCAAGAGGAGTGATGCTCAGGGTCTGCTTGGGAAAGGCTGCACCCTAATACCTGGGCACTACCTCGACCTGGGTATCTCCATAAACTGCCCAGGCCACAGTGTCGCATGGAGAGATGCAAGCCAGAGGAACCTAAAGCAATATAAAGATGTTCTGCAGGACTCAGGGGGTTTTGTTGTTTATTTTTTAATGCAAATATGTAAAAAAAAATACTCCTTATCAGTTCTTCAAGATGCTAAACAACACTACTGGGTGGTGCAATGTGAGCCTAGGACTTGCAAAAAATGGCACGGTGCTTTCACTAACTAAGCTGTAATTCTCAGGCAAGCAAATTAATTAAAGAGGGGAAGGGTTTAAATGACTTTGCTTTACACTGTTAACAGACAGCCTCACATGTTATCCTGCATTGTTACTCCTCTTTAAAGTTGAACTCCCAGTACAGTTTGCAAAAATACCGCTTCCTCTGCCAGTCATACAATTCCCAAATAGAATAAACACTCTGCGCATAAAAGAAGTTATTGTAATAACATAAAAATCTAAAAGATTATCCAAACACTTTGACTAGGTCTATCCTTTTTTCAAGGAAATTATTTTAATTTACATACTGAAACACTTTTAATCCAGCCTCCCATTAATTGACGAATGCCAGAATGAATGTTGATAATATGCAATTTGTAATGACTTAAGCTACTGTATTTCCCTTTTAGTGAACATTTGACCTTATATCCTCATTTTCACGCAAATTTTAACACTATGTGGCTACAGAAATCACAAAAAAATGAGATCATTGCATCTAATCTGTAGCATAAGAAAAAAATTTCTAATAAATACGTTTGTTTTGAAATAATACAAATATTTTTAACAAAGCAAATTAATCAGAAGCAGAAAATTCTGATTAACAGAATAAAGCAAACCACACCAATAACTTTATTTTAAGAGAAAAAAGTCCACCAGGCCATGAAAATAAAAAAGAGATTAAATAGTCTTACTTCACAATCCTTTCTTTAGAAGTCAACATAAAAAAGCTCACAGAAAGAACCTATTATATTTACAATATCTGAGGATACAGAGATGATACCATTCTGCTAAATCCCTCCTGAAAAATTAGGGCTGCTGAAAGACACTTCATGGTCTGTAACTGTTTCTCTGCATGCACACTGCATAGCAGAGTAGTCAATGTGCAGTTGTTTAAAAGGCAGTAAAAGCAGCTGTATTTTCAGCTAATAATTTCAACAAAGTGGTGATTTCCCTCATTGAAAAGAGTCACTTTGATTATGCAAACTGTAAACTGTATTTCCTTTTTTTTCTTCTATCCTCAATTTCAGTAACTTTCCTTTTGGATACATTTAACAAAATTTAAAGTAAAAAAAAAAAAAAAAAACAAAACCCACAACATTTGCATGAACCCCCTAGTGTAAAACTTGATTGCATTCCAGATCTTTTGCTTAATTATTAAGGAAAATCAAAACAGAAAATCAGTACAACTGATTAGCATTGCTAAAGTGTTTATATTAGCAATAAAAAATGTAGATGACTCACTTAACCCTTGCTGTCTACAGTTTGCAGAGATGCCTTGTTCAGAGATACACTTTTCTTATTATATATCACTTAAATTATCTCACCCAATAATATATCAGTATCTTCACCTCCTACACACACATCGTTCCTGTGGTTTAAGTACTGAAAATGCTCATGTTGAAGAACACCTTCTCTATGCAAATCAGTGATTAGTAGATATATGAGAGAGTAAACAACTCACGCTAAAACAGAAAGCTCCTTTGACCTCCTACAGCATATTGTATAATTTATATTCCTGAGCTGTAAACAGGAATTTTGCTACCAGGCATTGAGCTTTCTACTGTGAGTAGCACTGTTGGATCTCCACGAAAAAGAACTTCAAAGAGGCAAATGATTGTTCCCAAAATGCTCTCCAATATCCAGCAACATGTTTGCATATATGAGGCCGGGGCGGGGAAAGACATTTTTCAAACTTCATATGGGAGTTAGCAAAACTTTCTAATCATTTTGATTGCTAACCACCATGTACGACTCTGTCAGTGCACGTGAAGTCTCTGACTTCACAACCCGACTGACCACACAACAAATTTAACCTAGCCCATGGCGTTTTACTGCCAGGTCTTTCATTCACTAAAGTACACGACAGAACACGTACATCTCAACAGAACACTAAAGTCTTATTGTCCCTTAGCATTTTTTTATACTATTGGAGGTAAAACTTCAGTGGACAAAGCTGCATCTTCACTCCCATTTGGGCAGGATCTTTAAGGCAGGTCCCATGCAATATGAGGTCTGTTTAGCTGAGACTTCTCTGTTTCCCTGGACTTTAACACAGGCCCATGGTTTAAAAATGTTAACAGGAAACCAATGCAGCTGCATGAAGCAACCATAGACTACTCCCCTAAGTTTCTGTAATCTAATTAAGGAAATTTAGCTCATTATACATTTATTATATCAAAGGAAGATATTAATAGTCACCAATAATAGTCATGTTAAAAATTTAATCTGATCATCCCAAGGCATATTATAATTACTAACAAGCTCATTTTAAAATGGTGTAACAGGTGTACAGGTATCCCAAAAATATGCTCCCATAAATTACAGGTACTCCTCTAAAATACATTTTAATGTCAGCAACTACATGAACTACAATCGTCTCGCTAGTAAGCAGATGAAAAAGCCTGTATGTGCACCATATGAACACAGACAGTTAACCATTACTACCCATTATCTGAGATTCATAGGCACTTTCTTTGTCACTACCAACTATGTTGACAGTTTTGCACACGTTTTGCTTTGGCTTGGTTTTTTCTCCTATAGAGTTCAAGATCAAAACCAGAGAAAGAATAAATAACTAAAAAAGGCAAACAAATGCTCCTCCTCTACGTAGTGAAAATTGAGACACGATTATAAATTAGAAATTTGCCACAAGCAAAACTCAGGCACACAGCTCTCCCTCAGATTTGTTGTAAAAAGAAGCTAAATAAATATGAGTGGAACAGGGGGAGCAGGGGAAGGTAAAACATTACAAAACGTCAAAGAAGTGAACGTTGCTCAAGGCTGCGAACAAGTATTTTTTGGTCAGCAAAATCAAGTGCCGCCGATGAATTAAGCAGGATTAGAACTGCATGAGCAACAGAGAATAGTACGATACAGTTGCTAACATGACATAATGGACCGAAGACCAAGGGAAACGCTGATGTAGCTTTCTCATTTCTGTTGCAAAAGCATTTTTACCACTGCAACATAAAAAATGCAGCAGGAACATGCCATTTAGTTGGAAGACAAAATTCAGAATAGTAAAAGCTTTTCATACTCTGCCATGGTATCTCTAAGGTTTTACCACACTTATTTCTGCCTTTCTGCAGTGATACGGCACAGGAACGTTGAACTGTTCTCTGGGCTGTAATCCCATGGGCTGTTCTTAATTACATTTACATTGCATTAACCTGCATGTACAGCAAATGCTATTTTAAAAAATTCTTCATTCTGTCCATCATAATTAAACTTTCAGATTGAATTGTAAACCACACAGTCATTACCGCCTTCACACTCTCCAGAGCATGACAAAGCCAGCATCCCATAACAGACCCGGCAACTGCTACCCGCAACTGTAAATCATGCCTCCAGACGAGATAAAGACTTTTTCTAAAGATTTTCTGGTGAAGAATTGTTCGGTCCTTTATTTCCTATGTAGTGTTTTTCATAACATTATACTCTTCTCACTCCTGAGATTCAACTCCTCTACCAGGGTCACAAATTTGTTTATAAATTCATCTCCTACACTACTGGTATCAGGCAAAGCAAAATTTGAACCTGACCTAATCTTGTCAATGATGATTAGTCCCATGTTAACTTCTGTGAAAAAAACTGATTGCTTTTATTGATTACACTAGAGAATTAATGGGTGAAGAGCAGAAGGCGTTTTTCCTTTGGAAATCAGTAAATCAGTCTGATGCTGTGTCACATGAAACCTCACTCAAAAAACAAATACAAATTAACCTGAATAGGAGCATTGTCACACACACCCCAGACTGGCTGAAGAAGTACAATCACAGCAAATGTAAATAAAGTGACTGGTGTTTTCTCGAATCCTCAAAATATGTCGCTCTGATGGCATCATCACCAGTTAGGGCAGCTCAGAAGAGACCAACATGCAACCCATCTCGTAAGGCTGAGACTCTGCTTGACAGAAAATGTATGGGATTTGGACAGATAATTGACAGTTTGCTAAATGATAACCCAATAGTGCCCTAAATTGCAATGATCCTTTCACTCCCGCCACGATCAGAGATTACAAGGGCCCTTCTCGATGCAGCCTAATCAAATCTGATCCTCTTAGCTCATGATTCTTTACTTTTAAACCTCACTGCTCATCTGAAGGTGTGCTAACTGACAGGTATTGCCTTAGCTGCGCACCCACTGACAACCTGGCCCTGCTGGATGAATTTGCTAAATACTGGACTAGTCATAAAGCGTACTACCTCGACCACTGAGCCCTCCCTCAAAATACAGTATTAATTCCTTATTTCATACCTGAGCACACAAAAGTAACAGCCCTTCCAGTTCTCCTCTTCACATGTTTATTCTTCTGCAAGTTTTTTCACTCCTGAGGCTCTTCTGGGGGTGGCAGCCATTTATGCCAATTGAGGCCTAGAAGCCCGTGCAGCCGCATCCTAGGCCTCACTTCTCAAACACTAGCAGGTCTTGCATAAAAAAGAGAGTACCCCCAAGTCCCTCAGAAACAGTTATACCACAGACAAAGTCTCAAATTTGAGTTGGTATCTAAGATTCAATGTGAAACAGACACATCTGAAGAGTCTGAAGATGTTTGAGATGGACTAAGTGCATGAAATGGAATAACAATTAATTTAGACCAGTACCTGAAGAATAACCAAATCAGAGGCTGAGTGTGCTGGAACAAGTCGCCTTTACGGGGAGAGATATACTGCTACTTTTTCTGAGTGCCACATTATTAAGAAAAGTAAATCATTAATGAATAGCCATTTATCTTCAGTTACCAGATTAGATAATTTTTATTTTTCTGTCTCTCTTTAATTATGAGAGGTTTCTAGGAAAATGAAATTTATGTAATCACAATGTTTGTGTACGTGTTCTGACCTCATGCCCAGTAACTTCCAAATCCATTGGTCATTTAAACTGCAGTTGAACAGAAGTGAAGTAGTCTTGAATTGTCAAGTTCCAGTGAAGCCACTGATAACCCGTAAGTCTGGAGGAAACCAGGCTTTAGTTGCCCATAAGTCATGAAAATACCTGTTCTGAAACCTATGGCATGATGATTCTTTAGGTAATGTTATCATTTCACAGACTGTATATCTGTGAATGTACAAATACACATAAAAATACATGCAATATAAATGCATATAATATAGATAATAATACACATCTAAATATAAATGTAATAATACATTATCTGATCTCAAGTAACAGAGAGTACCTGTTAAACTGTATTTTAGAGTAGGCAACTTCTACTGAAACATGAAAACTTCCAGATAGAAGCCTGGAGAGGCTGGGAGCTGTCACACTGCAGACTGTTTTATGTGTTGAGCAATCTCTTGGGCTGCAATTATAAGGACAGATCCATTTCCAGAATGAAATAAGGTAATTACAAAAATTGGAGGAAATGGAAATATTTAACTCTCAGCAAACATCTAGCCTTATACTTGCAATGCCACCCAGTGCCGCGGCACAGTACCAATTGTCTGGCCCCTCCACAGCGCTGCATGCCCCAGCATCACGCTGCAGGATAGACCTAAAAGCGCAGCGCTATTCCATCACTGGTGTAAACTGGGTCCTCGAGGACTCTGTATTTCCCTGCAAGTCACTCAGTAGTATCTTTTACAACATTTGTTCTTACTGTAAAAGATCAGATGAGAGTTTCCCTAGGATCTTCTGACCTCTTGAAAAGCAAGACTTTTTTTGGCCCACTTAGTGTCATGCAACACTCTCACCATACAGTGAGAATTTCCATAGCCTCTAAGCTGGCAGGGATGGTATATCTTCTCTTCTCCCTCAAATCAGTATTAAAAGGAGAGGGAGAGTTCAGTGGAAGTCAAGTCTGCACGGGAGGCATGGTAAAGACAAGTGCCAGCACGCCACATCCTTTGCAGATGGACTCATTATTATTCCTCAGAGGCAGGCTGCCAAACATCACAAGCATGGGGTCACTTCACTGTAGCTGTCATTGTCCACAAAATCAGAGCACTGTTCACATTAAATGATTTTTTTTTTTCTCAGGCAGATAACAAATATAGGTCTTGAACATACAAACATGTAATTATTAAGGTTACCTACAGCACATGGTACTGTATGTTTAAAGATTATTCACATGGGAAGTCAACACAATGAACCGTTAACAAAAATCTTTTGGCTAAATGTGCTGTCTGGGTATTATCCACCCACATGAAAAGTTACCAAATAAAGACAGTTAAAGGTGTCTAGAATCCAAACCAACATATCTGAAAAGCACGCTTTCAGAAGGTGAAACGGCAGCTAGAACATAAACCCTAATCTACTTGTTTTACACAAGATACTTTTAAGTTAACTATATAAAACTATGTCAGGTATACTTATTATGTATTTCTGGTCTGGGTATTACCGCACCAAAATTTATTGCTTTAACTTCAGGCTCTCGTAACCAAAAAAAAAACCAAAACCAAAACTGAAAATTCCTTGAGATGCGTAATGCTCCTTCTCCGCAAGCCAAATAATGAAACAAGAGTAAGTGATGGACAGAGAAGCTATATGTCAGAAGAGGAAGGACAAACAAAAGGAAATTGTTTCTAAAAAGAATTTATAATAACCCAGTTTTGTAAACACAGACCACTGAAAATCTGCACAGAGTGTGTCTGTACTGTTGATGGTAGCATTGCCTCAGGGTCATATTTTTGGGTAATGGCAACATGCAGCTTGTCACCAGCAGACAACTCAGGACGAAGAGTAGTTCCCCCTTTCACACATAGGGAAGGGAGTGCAGGAGCCTGGTTTTAGACAGCCACCCTCAACCACTACCTCCTTCTCTTAAGCGCGTGTAGATCTTCAGAGGCCACTGTTTCCCAGCTGACTGCCTGTTTGCAGGCCAGCTATTGCAGCTGTTCATTGCCCACACTTTCCAGCCAGACCTTCAAGGTCTTCCTCCTCCACTTCCAGCCCCTCTCCACAGCTGCAGATTACCCCGGGGCTGGCCAGCTGCCCCCAGGGAAGCCACAGGCCACGTTTTTGGAAGAAAACAGTGGTGGGATGCAGAGATGGCGGGAGCCAGGGGCTGGCTGGTGACGTCACCCTGCCTGGCTGGGACGAGGCTACCAACGACGCAGGAACCAGCAGCTTTCAGTCCCTACACAGATGGCACCCATCAGCCCTGGGCATCTTTCCCAGGGTAGCTGTTGACAGTTAACAGTCAGTTAACAGTAATGAAAGCAAATAACACATACTTTAAGTGAGGCTATACAGCATAGGACTTGATACAAAAATCATACCTACACAGACAAGACTTCCTTTCCCCCCCCTCCCCCTTTTCTTTTTTTAATCAAATAATGTATTCCTCACCAGATCACCACTGTGTATATTAATTCCAGGGCCATTTTAATAGTACAGGTGAAGACTAGAAGTCTAAGAGTGAAAAATAAAAATAAAATAAAATAATAATAAAAAAGAGTAAAAAAAACAACAAAAAAGGCTGGATACATGTATTTAAGGAAAGATACTCCTCAAGTTAGATGTTAGTGGCATGTATGAAAGCTCTGTTTATTACAGAATAACATGATAAGAAATCTGTATCAAACTTTTAGCATAGTCCGTTAAGCAGACAGCATCACCAGAGATCTGATATTTCTTTCTTTTCTAACGGGAATCACAAGAAAGGATATTGTAGTCACGGATGCAACTGTGAAAACTTTGCGGCTGCTGACAAGTTGCCTGGGACAATCCTGTGGTTGCCTAAATACACCGATGCCCTGGTTCCACTGCTGCAGAAATTCTCATTCATGGTTTTACCCTCTCCTGACCGTAGCTTTTGTGACCCCTCTTTTCCTATTATCTCAAGTACTGGCCTTCCAGACACCATGTCACTTCCAGTTTATTGCCAGCATATAAAGGAGTACAATCACAGGACTCAGACAATTCTTTTAGCTTCCTGTGCAATTTAGGATCCATTTCAAATGTACCTTTCAAAAGCCTTTTGATTTCTTGTTTCAGCCCTCTTCAAACACCCCGTTTCTTGCCTTCCTCCACTACACGCATGTTCTCTTTTTCCACATACATTTCCATCATACATTAGATTCTTGCCTTTCCCAAACACAGCCTCCACTATCACTCGCAAAATTCCTCAGTCTGCAGCCCCCCACATTTGTCACAGCCTTTCACCGGACCCTTTCATTACAAAGATCAGACATATGAACACCCTCATTTGTTTGTATCTTCCAGTTGCTAACAAGTAGTCACAATTTGTGAGCAAATTTGTTGGTAACACTGCTTCAGTACATTTATCTTTGTAAATCATTCAAGGAAATGCTATTTTGCATATAACACTCTACAGCAAATAAAGTTGTCATTCCAGTTAGCTCCTGTTCTCATGATTTAGACTGAGTATTTCATTCTTGTAAATCCTTATCACTTTGTTACAGACTTCAATTTTTGAATGACTTGCTTCTTTTTTTAAAAAAAAGGTTAATTAACTCTGATGCCATCTCATTTTAACAGCTTCTGAACATTTCAACGCATTACTTATCAGTTTTTCTTTTCCACCTCCAGCAACCTAGTTCAAAGCATCTA
>NW_009633097.1:0-390 GCF_000690535.1 Cariama cristata | reverse complement strand
ATCTCTCTAATTAAATGTTTGTACAGAGTTTCTGTCCCCTAACCTTTTCCTATATTCTTCCCTTACCAAATGCCATATCAGGCAGGAAGGAATGATTAGTATTCCCTGTGGGGTTTGAGCCCACCCTTCCTCATTGTACAACCCTCCCAGATCTGTGATAAGCTTCTGATCTTCCTCTGTATATTCTGGCTTACCTTCTAGGGAGATTCATCCGTCAGGGACCAAAGCCCCTTCTGTTTTTACCTCTGTTTTGGCTACTTTTCTGCCACACACAGCAGAAGAGGAGGAGATGATTAGAGACAAACACGACCAGGGCTGTTGGGAGGACCCCAACCACATCAATGCAAAAGAGAGCAGGCAAATCACTGTGGTGAATGATTTCACGGACCC
>NW_009633096.1:47109-82002 GCF_000690535.1 Cariama cristata | reverse complement strand
AGGTGGCTGGGTTGGTTTTCTTTTTAGAGTTCAAACTACTTATACAGATTATGCCCTGAGCAACTGGGGTGGGGGGGGGGGGGGGGCAGAAGTCACAGATTTTAAGGAACATTCAATTCCTTTGTACATATGCATGTCAGTTGACCAACAGATACTATGAGAAAGCCTAGATAATTATTGTGATTCCTTTTTCTGCTCACAGGCCATCACAGTAAATACTTTTCTTCAACATATGACACAATATAACCACAAGGAGTGTTTACCCTCCTCCTGGTATTACACTGATGTTATAGCTAACACATCCATAGTTTCTTCTCAAATTCATGTCCACCTTTTTTCAAAAAATTATTCTCTGGAATGAAATCAAAATTCATAACAACCTAAAGGTACCTTTCCATACTCTTAAATGACAGAAATACTTTCTGCAATTCTGTCACTACACTCCTACATATATTCTTGATGTTGTACTCTTGAGCTACAACTTCATTTGTAGAAGAAATCACCCTCAAAAGACAGCAATTTATTTGCAAATAGCAGCACTTGTAGTGCCAAACGTCTTCTAAGAAAAGCAGGACTGAACCAACAGATGCTGTCCTTCTATTTGAATTCTGGCTCTCGAACAATTAGGATCTTAAAGGTCTAATTCTTACAAGCTAATCCTGCACAAAGAAACAGCAAAATACTTCTGTGCTCATTTGAATCTCAAAATGGGAGCATATTTGTTTTTATTCTACAAATGAACATACACCCTTAGTATTTGACAACCACTGTAGCAGATCACATAGTCTGTGCACCAAGATGTACCTGCAATGAAAGTCAGTAGAGGAGAGGATATAGGGAAAAGATAGCCACAGGAAGCAATGATGGCCAGACCTAAAGCACTTTATTTGAATTTCTTTCCAGCCATCTGTATCTTGTCTTTACATAGTAGAAGTATTGTCTCTTTTGCCCTTGACGAGATAT
This sequence comes from Cariama cristata, assembly GCF_000690535.1. Taxonomy (NCBI): domain Eukaryota; kingdom Metazoa; phylum Chordata; class Aves; order Cariamiformes; family Cariamidae; genus Cariama; species Cariama cristata. The sequence continues at coordinate 81,039 of NW_009633096.1, read as the reverse complement.
AAATTAAGAAATGCTGCTAACACACGTTCTTTTTAAACAATTGCATAGATTCTCATTTCAAAGGACATTTTAAAGCCATTCTCCCTTATAAAACATTAGCATATGCTTCTTAAGTGCTCCTGAAATAAAATTTGTATTACTACAGTCACATGGCATTATTCTGTCTACCGTAGCTCATATCAGCTGCCTTGTTGTTAAGTCCTGAATCAGAATTTCCTTGCTGCAAATGTTTTCTCTCTAGGGTGTATAATTTTACCTCTACCTTATAATTTTCAGGAGGAGTGAATCTAAAAACATCCTCTACTCCTATTTCATTGTATGAGTGTCTCTTTCACCAGCCCTTCTTCCAAAAAGAAAACCAGCATTAATTCAATAAACAGATGAAAACAAAATTCCTGGTTTTTTCTCAGTAACTATGAAGTTTGATTTTTAATCAACATTCAAAAGTAGTATTACTTTTAACATTTTTAATAAAAGCAATGAGTGATCAGAACAAAAATGAAGGAATTACGGATAAGTTATAACTTTTTTTTTCTTTTTACAAGTCCAAATTAATAATGGTAAATCTTGAAATATTATTTTGTCTCAACATGCACAACTCCTGACCTTGAAACCTGTAATGTCTATCATGGCTTTGCTGCCAGAACTACCATCTCTACAAGCATGTGAGGTCTTGTATTAGTGCAGCATTGACATCATTTTGGTTTTAAAATTACCCAGTGTTTCACTTTCCCAGTATAGAGTTGGATTGATTAAATAAAGGTATTCATATTCATAACATTACTTTACAAAGTGTGGATAAAACCAGACATTTTTTAGACCAATCTCTATTCAACTGAAATTCCTATAATGGTTCATGATTCAAACTTCTATTTCCCCATCAGTTCTGGTTAGGAGAGAGTTTGTTTTCATATGTTGCAGAATTATGCACCTATAATTACTTTAAAATCTTAAATAAATAGGTTTAAATTCAAAGTCTCAAAAGAAAACAAGAATACACTATTTACTACATAGTTCAGCAACAAATGGAGGTAAGCACAGATTCTGCTAATACCTATTTAGGATTTTGTCAATTCAAAAAAAAAAAAAAAAGAATACTCATTTAAACTAGGCAATTTCCCTTGGTTTTTGTGCCAAGCATCACTATGGAGTGGACCTGCTACAGTAAAGGCAATACCAAGCAGAGATTCCCCCTCAAATTTAGGTTTAATCATACTTGACTGATTGAAAAAAGCAGCCATGCTATTTTAAAAGAAGTAACAGGATGGGGGCAGGGGGGAAGAAGCAGCTAAGTACAAGAATAAGTACAAGACAGTATCTATTTGGGAACAGAAAATCGTATTTCTTTAGAAACGGTGATTTTTGTGCTCTGGATTTACCCTGGATGGGGGAGTTATGCAAGACTTAGACTTAATAAACAAGAGTCTTTCATTAGGATGAAAAGACATGGAGTCTTAACAGCACAGGACACGTGAACCATTGCCCATTGCCTATCATACACATCATTTAAGTCTTTGAATCTGTCATGTAAAGCAAGCTCCTGCATTTACTGAACTGCTCCACTTCTACACAGTGCTATCGCACCTCGAATACTGTGTTCAGTTTTGGGCCCTTCACTACAAGAAGGACATTGAGCTGCTGGAGCATGTCCAGAGAAGAGCAACAAAGCTGGTGAAGGGCCTGGAGAACAAGTGTTACAAGGAGTGGCTGAGGGAGCTGGGGTTGTTCAGCCTGGAGAAAAGGAGGCTGAGGGGAGACCTGATCGCCCTCTACTACTACCTGAAAGGAGGTTGTAGCGAGGTGGGGGTCGGTCTCTTCTCCCCTGTAACTAGTGATAGGACAAGAGCAAATGGTCTCAAGTTGCACCAGGGGAGGTTCAGGTTAGATGTTATGAAGAACTTCTTCACTGTTAGAGTCATTAGGCATTGGAACGGGCTCCCCAGGGTGGTGGTGGACTCACCATCCCTGGAGGTGTTCAAAAAACGTTCAGATGTGGCGCTTCGAGACATGGTTTAGTGGTGTTAGTGGGCATGGTGGCATCAGGTATACGGTTGGACTTCATGATCTTTGAGGTCTCTTCCGACCATAATGATTCTATGGTCATATTGGTTAGTGATAAAGCTTTGCAACAAGAGTTAGCAGAATGCAGCAAACAAATCAAATCAGCAGGATTACTTCTGATCCAGTGAAAAGATTCCTACTGAGCCCATTTTGCAACTAATAAGGCCTCATGTGAGCAAGACTCCTCCTCTTTAATTTCATGCTTATGTAATGTATAAACACACCAAATTCTTTCATTCATGGTGCTGTATCTGCTGCGTCAACAACATGCATACCTTTTCAAAATCAGAATGTGGAATATTGAATTTATGTTCAAACATTGTTTTTCCAAAATAGCCATATTTGAGTTCTCCAGATAAGCACATACATACAAGCCCAGAACACATGAAGATTCTACCACACTTCATATATGCCCACCCAGATATACCAAACATCCATCTTTAATGATAAAGATCTCAATTCTACAGTTTACAGATATTCCACAAAAAATTAAGCAAGCCACCATACAGAGTAAACAACTAGTCATCTTGCTAGAACTTAAATGTCTAAACCTTTGCTTTCTGTAATTTAGTTTCACCAGTTTGTTGTTGAAAAAACTCAGTTTTCATTTTTATAATTTTAGTCCAGATGGATTGCAGGCTTGGATAACAACATAAAACTGGTTAATCAACTTTCATGCCATATTTATGCTGCAACAGGGACGTTTTACTGTTGTCCGCAGTTTACCAGTGCGTACTGTGGAATACAGCCAGTGTTTTATGTACCCTTAAAATTGCAAGCTGCAGCCCACTTTGCCATCAGTGACCCTAAGCCTGCTACTAACAACAATCGCTTGTCTTTGCCGAACATAGATTCAGTTAAATTTAATTCAAAAAAACCCCACCGCATAACACCTCTCCAGCAAGGAGAACTATATTTCACTCATGAAATCTATGACTTCTCAGTCCTACTGGTTATCTTGTGTATGAGAGTCCAATTAAAAGTGAAGAAACATGTATTTCCTAATTAATTTGTTATGGCATCACTATCCCCATTCTCAATGCAAGTTTTCGGCCAAATAAAGAAATTCTTTTTATAGAAACTGCAGTGTAACTGTAGCTGTGGTTATCGTATTTTGACAATAGTGCTGCTTTGGTTTTACTGGAGTTATTTTCCCCAGTATGCTGAAGGACTTGCATGGAAAAAACTGTCAAAAGCTGGTATAGCATTCTGTGTTTTATAAATCACTTGTGGACATTTATGGTAGCAAGTGACTTAGTAATTAAAATCAAATTCTATGGCTGTTCAGAAAAGTCAAGACTCCAATAGCAAACAATTAACAGCAGATATTTGAACCATACCAATTACACATAGGTTGCAATTAACATTTTACTCATAAATTATAATGTATAATGTGTTTTGCCTAACATGACCAAGAAGCAGAAGAGTGGGAAATTACTCATATTTCAGCAACTGGCTTTACTGCACCACCATCATTCAAACACTGGAACCAAGCCAATTTACCCAAAAGTACAAAGGCAATACCAGTGGACTTTGATCACTGCATTCAATTAAAGTTTGCATTTAATAGCTGATTTTACTTATACATGAAATCTGGACAACATTAACCTATCCCACATTGTGGTTGGGGATATTTTGGTTGGTTTTGGCTTTTTTAGCAGGATTTTTTGTGTGTTTTTATTGGGTTTTGCATGATTGTTTTTTTTGTTTGGTTGGGATTTTTTTCACAATGTAGTGTAGCACAAATCAAGTTCCTATGGAGATTATATATGATATACAACTTATATGTATTTAGATTAATAAAAGTAGAATATTTGAAGGTTTAATGTAATACAGAAATATGCTTTATTTATCTTAAAACAAAGGTAGTGTATTTTGCTAGCTTGAAATAGAGACAATTGATACTCATCACAGTAGGCACTGCAGTTTTTTTCTCCCAGTAAGAAGCATTCTGCCATTCCCAATGATAAAAAATAAAATTAAAATCTTATTTCTAATGTAAAAGTAATTGTAACACAAGAGGCTATAAAGTCATCATCAAAGCAGGACTAAGTACTATCTGCAGATGCCCTGGATTAGTTTGATTTTAAGGAGAATGGGAAGGCACAAAAACCTACAACAGCAGGGTGAGGGGATCATTTGCATTGGCTCAAAATTTGGAAACATTACAGTGAGTTCCAGCAGCAATGGTTTAGCAGAGTACAAATGAAGTGACTAGAATAAGTAATTTCTCAGACAATTACAAATTACTTATAATCACATGGCTCTGAATCTTCAGAGGGATACCTTGCTATCTACAAATTGCTTAAGTCCCTTCCCACAACAGCAGTTCCTGAAATTTCATTTTCCTGCTCTTTTCCTTCCCCCATGGATGTCTTATGTTGCACTTTTTAAATCCAGCCTAGGCCAGATCATAGTATCTCAATAGCTAATCTGAAATTTGTATTTTACTGTCACAACTAATTTTGGTCTTTCAGCTTTCCAAGAAGCTGCATCTGTTTATACCAAAACAGTTATTTTCATAACTCCACTACTTTTATTTTATTACATTATGTTTCAGTTTAATGTTTTTAAGTACAATTCAATTAATTTTAAATAATGCATTTAAAAAAATCTAAATTGAAAAAATTGTTTCATATTGAATAAACTGCACTCTAAGTAATAAAAAGCTGCTTTACATCTGGTTTATTTATCACATGTCAGCCACCACAAGCAATATCTAACCATTCCGTAAAACAATAAAACTATGCTGACCTCTAAAAACCATTCAATACGTTGTGTTTTCATTCTTTCTATATGTGTTTTCATTCTTTCTACAACAACGCACTCAAATGCCCAGCAGCAACAGTTACAAACACATCTTGGATTGAGTAGCATAAACTGCCCTACCACCTTTGGGAGAGAACAGGCCTGTAGTATAGGTCCAGAACTGACTTTAATGAAATGCAGAAATATGCAAGTTGGGTACCAGTAACATGAAGGAGTTGCAAGTCATTTACCTTCCTTATAGGGTAAGTAAGCATGGGGAAAAATCAGCTCCTTGCTGATGTGCCTACCTTGTTACTGGTACTCAAGTTGATATGGTATTTACAACTGCTACACTGCAGTCACTTTTGGGGCAGTAATACAACATCTAAATCCTCTGACACAAGCAAGATCTATAGAAAATTCAAAAGGATGAAAGTAGTGTTAATTTAATCAAGGAGAAAGGTCTGCTTTGCAAAAATATTCTACTGAGTGAAAAGGTGATTTGTTCAAAACAACACAGCCTAGGATACTACTGATAGTGGGTTGAATACATAATCCCTGATTTCCCGTTTTTCACAGTGGCCTCAGAGAAAGTTACACAAATCCCCATAACAAACAGTGAAAATACTCTGTTTCAGCATGTTTTTTTATGATTAGTTACTAACCAAAACAAGAACATTAATCACACATTTATTATTAAAACAAAACACATTTTTGTCAGAGTTTGAGTGATGATGCTAGAACAAATTAGACACTACTTCCACATGAAGCAGTACTTTTGTTTCAAAGAGTATGTAGGCCATACCAATTCAGCACAATTCAGCTCCAAACAGGAACAAAACTAATAAACATTTCCTCAAATCTTTTACCTTCCTCACCAGTCACATTGCACTGCTTTGCTCTATTACTGTCTGTCTCTCCTTGTCTTTTTTTTCTTCATTGGTGTTCCATCCTTCTTTCATGTCTCTCCCCTTAAAAACAGAAGAAAAAAGCTTTCAGACTTCTATAATTGAATGCATGCTATTTTCAGGTGATTACAGGAGCTATACTTTACTCCCCTCCTTTTGTCTTATCAGTTGAGAAAGTTAGCTCCTTGCACTGAAGAACCCAAATTTGTGCAAACCCAGCACAAAGTTCCTAATCCCAGTGAATATCTAAATGTTATTAGCACACACTTACTAAATTTAGCAGCACAATTGTGGCTCAGTAAGGATTCACCTTCAACTCCAAAAATAAACTAATTAGACGTATCTTATTCTTGTTTGTGAAAGTTAAAAATATCAACTGTATGCTCCTTTTGGAAGCCTTTTTGCTGAATGTTCAATAGTGAGGAGCTGGTGAGAGACCTCCAATTCCAGTCCAATAGTATTTCCAAGACTAGGATCTGCAGAATTGTTCAGCTTTTGATACAAAAAGGCATCCTTGTTATCAGTTTTTTATTTTTTACTGGTCCATTAATACTAAGAAATCCTCTTTGAAATAACAGAAGACTGTGCCTTGCAAAAACCTGTTCTTTTATGCTCCAACATCCTCAATTCCACAACTGCCTTGTTAAATCATTTCACAACAAATTCTTTACAATCTTCCTGCAATAAGATTTCTCTATTCCTCTATAAATAAAACTGCTGGATTTAACTAATAATAGATTCCATCATTACTTGATAAGGAATGACAAATACTGTTGTCAAAGCTTCAGTAGAGTTTCAAGTATGGAGTACAGTTGCTGCCAAAGTTTCAGTCATGAGCAGGGGGAGTATGACTACCCATAGTGCCACACAGATGTGATTGTTACAGCTGGTAAATGGCACAGTATATTAAATCTGAGACTACAAAAAAATGAAAGCCATATTTACAAGGCTTAGAATAAGCGATCTTCCTTCTGCTAAAAATCTCTTCTAGAATTAGGTCAGTAAGATGTATCTTTAGTATTGTATACATTTTAAACTCATACTGTTTTTGTCTTTTCTTTGCTTTTTTATTATTTCTGCTGAGATATTTCTATAATCATATAGAACATAATATATTTTGTGTACCTGAATGGTAAGGGAGAATTACAGAGCTTACTAAATCATATGTACATCTAAGGAACTCAAGATTTTGTAAAATGAAAAAAATTAATACTGTAATTTTACAGGGGTTTCTCCAGTGATCCTTAATCATCCTTGTAGTATATAACTAGATTCACAAAAAAATTAAAACCTTAACTCATATACCAAGGCTCTATTATGATAACTACTTTAAGCACCTGAATACACAGTATTAAGGGTTGTTTCTCCTCCTGTCTGAGAAAAGGATCGACCAAAAAAAAGCAGCCATACGAGTGGGAAACTTAAGGTTTTCAAAGCATGGTTCTTACAGGAACATTATATCAAGTCAATCAACACTACAGGTACAGTTTCTTAAAATCTGCTCTGAGAGTTTAGGTGCCAAACTTTTCCATTAAAATCACATTAATTCTGCTATAGGTTCAAACTAGATTCAGGACTGAAGTTCTTAATGTCAACAAGCTTATTACAGGAGCATAACACCAAATGTGATGATGCTTTCATTCATGTGAGCATCCAAAATATGGTATTTCAGTGTCTAGAGTACAATATTGATGCCCGGTCACACACAGAAGTCTGAAAAGTATTGCTACTCATTTAAGTAGGTTTAGCAGCTCACATTCTAAGAAGTAAATTAGAACCAGAAAAGAATACAGGCCTCCGCAGTGCTGAGGGCTAATGACAACATTTTGGGTGTTTTATAAAGTACGGGAATTCATAATTTAACCTCTCATAAGAAGGACAACTAGTTGCTTCAAAGCAAATGGGCTGCCATAGGAATCAAAGAACATTACCATGAAATGTTGAGACACCTCTTAAAATCCCATACCTCTCTAGAAGCTAAATAATTTCTTTTGGGATGCAATAAAGTAATTACTTTTTTTTAAAAAAAAAGCCATAGTTCTGTCAGAACTCTTTTGCAAAACAATGGTAATAATAATGAAATTATCAATTCCCTTTTATTAAATAACCTAAGATAAGTGCAGAGCGCATAATATTCATATTCAACTTCCAACAATCTCCCAACTCTAAGGTAGAGTATACTAGACTATGCAATTACTTAAGTAGCTAGTTCTCAGTTTTTGATGTTGAATATTCTGCTATTTTACGTAAGTATTTATTGTATTCAATAATTACTGTGAACCAAGTTACTAATGGAAACCTGTTCCTTTTCATATCAGATTTCTAACTGTCCAGCAAACTTTTGCTTAACACAAACCAGCTGCAAATGGATCATACCAGAGCCATACACTGACACAGCTCCCCATATAATCTTTTCCTAGATGAATATGTCAATATTAGTAAACCAAAGAATTTCAAGTATTTATAACCATTTATTGTCTAAAACTGTTTCAATACAAATTATGTTGTTTAAATCAGTGGTTTAAATAAAATAGATTTAGGTAACGCTGTTAAATTTGTCTCTAAGTTATTTTGCCATGTTTTATAGTCATTCCCTTGATATCAGTGCCACTGTCAGGCATTAACTATGTGGTTAGTCTTCTGAGACTACAAATTTTCCCCAAAATACCTCTGTTTTTTAATTTTAGCTATTTATTGCCACCTCCTTCTCTTTAGCCCGAGTCGGTCTCTGTTGAGAATCTCACACAGCCCTTAAGAAACACCATGTAAGGTCACTGCTCTTTGCAAGTACAGACTCTCTATTTTAGCAGTTCAGTATATAGGTATGGGGTGGGCTTTCACGCTTTTTTCCTGCCTATGCCTGCAGACGGGTCTCAGTGTGCTGCAGATATCCTAGCCTTCAGTTTCTTTGGAACAATCAGCACGTGAGAGTCTGTCCTATACTTCATTAACTATCCCCAACATAGTTCAGAGTTAGTAAGCATCAGATTGCTTTCACCCTTTTAACCAACCACCTCAACTAGAAAAGAAAATCACAGTCCAAACTCCTGCTTCATCGCAAAGTGATGAAACTTTCCAGAGGGTTACAGTCCTAGAGCCTATTGTAACTGTCCCATTACTGCTCCGAGTATTTCCTTCCACTGTTTTCCTCCTGGTATGACATACAACTCACAGTAGTGGGACTATTTTGAATGAAACATCTATTCATAGCTGCAGAGTCTCCATAAAGCCAGTGGTGATTTTTGGTCCTACTTGCCCATGTCCTATGTTTTTACACATATAGCTAGCTGGCTAACGAGATGGGAAAAAATAATATTGGGAAAGGAGGAAAGTCCAATGTTTTAGGATTTAAGCTACCATTAAGTAATAGACATGAGGAAACAACCTTCCATTTAAGTGGAAAGGCCCATATTACATATTCTTACAGAAACACTCCTGAACCTCCCCCTAAAGCACAGCTTGCTCTTCTCAGCATCAAACACACCTGATTAGATATCAGAAGACACTTCCAGCAAGCCTTAAATTATGTCAGAATTTTTTACAACCCATCTTTCCTCAACAAACACATGTCATGGAAAGACACCGACAGGTTTAAGACATAGTTTGGAAAAAAAAAAAAATTTTTTTGAGGTAGCCAAACCTAAGATAAGGCAAAACCTAGTTAATTCAGATAGGGAGAAGGATGAACTTCTAAGAACTTGCCTACAGCTATGGACAGCATCATCTACCTGTTTGTCAGACAACAGTGTCAACCAACCATTTGTGTAATCCTAACATTATTAAAGATTTAATAGCTGTAGTATCACATAATGCCTACTTCTATTTCTGACTCAACAGAAAAACTCCTTTCCTCTGTCAGAAACAGGCATAACAAACTTTGGTGTTGTTAACTAACACTGTCCTGATCCACACTCACACCTCAGGCTGTGGGAGGTAAATTCTCTAAACGTATGGTGCAACGAGGTTGCAATTCAGCCAGGAAACCAGTCTCATTTTTTGAGAAATGAGGAATATAGTGTTGTTTTCCAACAAGCCACACAAGATATTTCCTCAGATACTGCATTTTAAAGTGTAGATTTCCTACTGGTGCAGTCCACATTTGACATGGTAAAATTAACAGCCATGTACAGATTTAAATTACACGCTCCTTTTAAAGAAACCAAAGAGCTTTGCATAACCCATAGGTGTATTCTTTTATGAAGAAACTAGCATTTAAGACATTTAAATGCCAAGCAAAACATAACTCATACACTGTCTCCTAAATATGTACCTTGTATATCTTCACAAGTTCTGCTCAAACAAAAGGATCTTGTACACTCCCAGAGCAGAGCACAACAGAACAGACAAGGCCTGGGTTTTTAAACAGCATTCCATCACAAACTCATTCCATGCCCTGTGGGGAGTGATTTCCAATCTGCCTTACGGACAGGAATAGAGTCTTTCTGACTATTCTATATATTATTTTTCCAGTAAGCTCAGGCTATGAATGATTGCTTAATATTTTTCTTTCACCTCTCTGTTTAGGAGATGTGGCAGTGGGGAAGGTAAGGAGATTCTATTTTCACTAGAAGAAAGCTATTTTAAAGTAGTATCACCAAGATTCAACTACTTAATTGATAAATATTTTTAACATCAGACTGTATTCTGCTCATTCCTGTTCTCAACTCAATTAAAAAACAACAGGCAGAAGGCTAAAGGGCTTCAAAACACGAGTTTCACTGTGGCATGGCATCAAATCTCTTACCTCTGTAAGCGAACTTACAGAACAACTTTCAGACTATGAGATCTCATTCTGTCACCTGTTGTTTTTTTTTTTTTTCCTTAGTTGAAGAGCTTCCATGGACAAGCAACCTTAAAATAGGTACTTTAAGAAAGATGTGTCTTGGTGTGTGTTCATAGCTTCATGATAGAGCTCAGATTTTCTTTTATTCTAATTTGTTATGAACATGGTAGTAATGATTACACTAAGCATACAGCAATGCTTGGGAAGCAGGTCTGCTTGGGAGCTAGTATCTGCTATGAAGTACATTAAGAATTTCTATATGTGGAGAAAGAGTCATAAAAAGAGGTTCTAAGTCCCAATACCAGAACTATAAAGAATGTACTTAATTTGTTTCAAAGGGATTAGTCATCTGAATAAAGCCTAAAACATCTAACTCTACAGAGCTTCTAAAATACTTGAATCTCTGATCAGTAAATAAAATAATGTCGGTAACCAAACCTCTTCTCAATCTTTTCTTATTTTTCATACATATATGGCATATATTGGGGAATTAATTTATTGAGAAGATTGCTCAGCATCTTAAAGGATTTCAGAAATGGGCCTATACAAAAAACCACTTTAGTATGAAAGCAGCAGCATTTTCAAAAGTAGTCATTCTCTACCTATATTAGCTATGAAGCAAATACAGAAGTATTGGCTTCATGTTCTTATAAAATGCATACAACTTCCAAATCTACCAATATGAGCAAATACATTTGCTAACTTGGATATCTGAAAGTAGAAAGTGATCATAAACGATCTGAAAACTGGTTTTAGGAGCACCTAGCTGTCCAGATTTGTGTTTTGTAACAGTAGTCTCATTTATTACAGAAACATACCTGACAATACAGTATAGTTCATGTGGCACTCATGATAATTCTGTAATAGAAATCAGTTGCTATGATTTCCTGTAGAAAGCATGATTCATTCTGGACCAAAACCAACTTAAATACTTTCTGCTTTCAGTTAAAAGTTACAGATTTCTGGCACAAGATATTAAAACTGATTAGTAGACTGTTTTACTGCACTTCTAACCCTCCTCCTCAAACCAAAAAGCTCTGAAAACTCAAGATGCCACCTACAAACTTGGTTAAATCTAATAAAAAAGTAAGACCATTGGCAATGGAGTTTTAATAGTGAAGTTTAAGTTTCATTGAAGGTTCCAATGCTAACAGTTGTGAACTCCTATAGATGGAAACGTATACACTACAAAATTTAAGTAGTACTCTGCTACAGTGAGGTTATTTCATCCAGCCAAAAGCAAAAAGACAAAACATAATTATTTGGCAATGAATACACTTCATTTTTACCTTATGGTACTAAATGTTATTAAAAATGTTTTAAGTATCATATTCATCAGATTGCTTTTGAAAGCAAGCTCTACAGCAGCATAAAACCTTTACATTTTCACACTCAGTCAATATTTAGCATTCAATCTAAGGATCTCACACCTGCACATTTGTAAATTAGATATTCAAAACTCTTCCCTGGTCATAACCCAATTTAAAACTTGGGACCTCCTCCTCCAACTCCCAGGAGGAAACATGGAGAGTAAGGTGCCATGAACTCCTCAAAATCTGTTCCTGTCATTACAGGGCCAGTGAGCAATTTGGCAAGTGGGTCCTCTAAAACATTATTCTCATGTTACAGATAAGAAAACAAAGACAACGAATGGACTTGCCAAAGATCAAAGTCCACAGAAGACATAAAAACCAAGAGGTACAGACGTACTAGCAAACCCTCTCTTTCTATATCGATTTCTGGTTTTGGTTTCATTCATCATTGCTAAAACTTCCTTCATAGTAAATAAACACATTCTATTGCTTCAGACTTCCACAGAAACATGCATGTGTAATCCAAATCTCCCAAGTTTTCATCTACTAAGGACTTAACTCCTACAAACTGAAAATAGCTACCACACATTGAAGAACTATTTAACTTTTCATGTAGAACTTTCTGGTTTTGTTGTTTCTATGTCCCCTTTGATTACTTAAAAAATATATTGTTTTATCTTGTTCAACATTTAGGGTTTTTTTGAGTATGAAAGGAAGCTGAAATCCAGAGATTTGTAGGAAAAGATTTTTGTTCTCATGCAGCCATCAGTGCAGCCACAGGTTTCAGCTATAGCCCTGCTGCTTTCAGTTTTCACATTTGATTAAGAAATAGATATGATATTCTCCCTATTTGTAGTTGGCAAATATCGTCTGAAATCTAGAGCCATGCTGATGCAAAAGGAAACAAAAGCACTGCAAGTTTATTGTAAACAGACTCTGATTTCCAATTTGTGAGGCAGTTCTCAGGTTTTAGAACTGTAATTTAACCCACCGGACTCAAATTTTGAATAAGATTACATTACAATGAACAAGTAAAAATATATACGATTTGACACAGATACTCGTCAATCTTTAGAGTCATTTCATCTTATTATCCGTAGTCTTTCCAATCATATTTTAAATAGTAAACTCTGGTTTTAGTAACAATACATTAATGTATAAAACACTATTTATAGATGTCTAAAAGGATTTGGAATTTTTTTAATATAACAAATACAAAAGCTATTATATGTTGTCTTAATACAACAAATACAAAAATATCTTCATATATAAAATAAGTGAAAGTCAACTTTTTTGCATCTTCTCTACTTTAGATGTGCCCTGGATCCTTCTGGATTTGATCAAACAGAAAAAATGTCCAAGAAAACATTTGAATTTCTCCTCATTTTTGAGTTTCACAGAATGAAAAGTGTATCTTTAAAATTTGTCAATACCACTCAAAATATTATTTATAGCACCTTTAAGAAACTTTTCATGGCAATCTTAAATGGTATGTAAGTTCACCGTTCTTTTGGTTCGGGGTTGGCACGCCCTTGTCAAAATCTGGCATTCCTAATTTCAAGTATCTATAGTCTACAAGAGTTTCTCAATAAAACAAACTTTTGGTAAACATCAAGGTCTTCCCATTTCAACCACCAAAAAATCCAGCACATTTCTAAAATTGACAAGAGTTACAAAAACTGGTATTGAAAATAAGTATCAAAGCACTTAAGATCAAGACCCAACAGTGTTTTGTCTTTGTGAAAGTGAACGATAATAGGACTTAGGTGACACAGTTTCTACACAAATAGAAACTCTTTGGCAGCCAGAAGAGGGAGCCAAGTATCTGGCCTAGATTCTCCAAAATGTTAGAAGAGGCATTGCTTAGGTGATGAAATCCCATTACAAGATTCCTTATGACATAAGCTGAAGAGCACTGATAAGCTTTAAATGCTTTAATACTTGGTTTGACTTACACAAATGGATTTCCAGCACAGGTATTAACATCCCCTTAGCTAGATGCAATAGCACACTATCATTGACTCTTCTCTGTCTAAACAAAACACAAACACCTACTGTTTGGTAGCCACAGCCGTTGAACATTTCATTGTCAAGAGGCTGCTCACTTGTTGGTAATTGTAGTTGGCAGTAAACGATCTGACAGGAAAATCCCTCTGTCTGGTGTCAATAAATAGACTAGGAGCAACTCTTTTTTATGGTTTAGTTTGTAACTCTTCACATTATTCTATATATGTGAATTTAGATTAGTGTCGAAGTCCCATTCGAAGGTTCCATCTATGTGAAAGAGGCAAACAAAACAGTCAAGAAAACCCAAAGCAACAATTATTACCTTTGTTTTCAAACATTTATGAACATTGATTTTTAGTCTGTATTCAAAAACTACATTTAAAAAAAGCATTCTTAGGTACTAACAGGTATTACTGCTTTGTTAAGGATATTAATTTTTATTTAGGCTACATAGACCTGCTGACAGCCTACATACACATCCTAATGTTTAGACAGTCTAAGACATTGTAGTAGCATAAGTGAAATTAAATTTTTCCTTCTGTGTCACATAAAAAGACCTTTGTTTATGCTACTATCATCATAATTATTTGTAAGCCATATTACTGGCCCAGAAATAACTACATAAGAAAGAAATTAGTACATATTTATAGAAAAGAGCTTCTAGAAGCTATCTTAACATTTCCTCGCATCATTTGATATGCTTGGCTAGACCTCTGAGTAAAATAAATTATCACTTTAAGTTTGAAGGTGTACTTTAGTAGTGGATTAAAATTCATGCATCTTTTCATTTGATGACTGCTTCAGGCTTTCTTTTTAGGCAACTTCAAAAAGGGGAATATACATATACTTTTTTAATGCTGAGCTGCGTTTCTAAGCTGGACAAATAAGAGTTACAATGTGCTCCAAGGGAAACAAAAGGGAGTACATTAAAAACTGTCACTTGTATGAAGAAAATAACTCCTGAAATAGACATTTTGACATTTTCAGGACAAATTCATTGCCATCACAAGCACACTTTTTAAATATTCTCATTAAGTTTGCTAGGAAAGTAAAGCATCTATAGCAAAAAATCCCACCTGCTTTCAAGTTTAAATATCACTTTGCTAAACGTTTAACTCATTATTAGGATCTAATGACTTGTAAACCCTACATAGCCATCGATTTTATCAACAGAAAATTTATTATTCCATTATGATTCAGCAGAACTACTGAGATATCCAATTTGAAAATACCTATAATCTTCAACTTTGTTCAGAATATAATTCTGTGCATGTTTAGTCACCTGTGCCTACAGAAAGAAATTTGATCAAAAGAATTGTGACCTTGTTTATATAGCTCCTGAAATCTTTGTTTATTTTGTTAGTAGTATGATTTTGCACTGTAGTAGTTACATCAGTATAGCTCTGGTTCTGCCCCAACAAGAGAATACTGTTTAGCCCTCTGAATTTACCAGAATATATCACCCCAGCACAAAAATCTTTCTATAGAAATGACTGTATCCATGAGTGGAAAAGATGCGACTTTAATCAGGCCATTATATGAAAGGAACACAGCATATGATGTATAGAACTGTTTTGCGAACCTTGTCCCCTAACCTACAGGTTTTCAATTCATGTCCTGCAGGGGCACAGAGAATTATGCAAGGCATCTGAGAACTAGGGTCAATGACCAAATTCTCTTGTAACAAAATTAAACCCCACTTTGATAATTAGTTTTTTGAAACATTTGGAAATGCAGACAGGTCTGATTCAGCAACGGTTCATGCACATTCAGCAAAGTATTAAGATCTGTGAGGAGCAAAATAGGAGAAACATTCTGAAGGATTGGACAACTGGTAAATAGATTAGGAAGGTAAATTGCCATAACAACTTCTAGGTGAACAAAGCTTCCAAAATTCTTTTATGCAATATTATTTTTAATGGCAACTATATAAAAACATTTTGGTTTTTTCAGCAGAACAGATAGAAACTTATCATTAAATTGTTCTACAACACTTTTGAGAAGCAGACGTTAGAATTTTACATCATTCTATGTCACTAAAAAGAGCTGTTTCTTTCAGTGTTTTACAAAAAAGCCCCCCCAATTAAAATAAATAATAAAAAATACTACTAACTTCTACCACCACTTCAGACTTTTCTAAGTACTGTTCAAGCAGACAGTAGGATTGTCTCCAATTTAAAGAACTCAAAATTTACAAGCTCTTCAGAGGAATCACTAATAGATGGCATAAATATCTTACAGTTGCAGCAAGGGGATGGAACTGTAACATGATGTAAGAAACAGTACATTCTGTAACTCTTTGGCTAAACGGTACACTTGGTTTTGTCTGTTTACTGGTGGGATGTTCTAAGAAAATATTTAGCAAGACACTGGGGCAGAGGTTCTAAGAGTCTCTTCACGACATCTTCCTTTCAGCAGAGCTGATATGCAGCAGCCACACAGTGCAGAAGACAGAGACCTGTGCAGAATTCCCATTGCTGCACATCTAATAGCAATTATGAACCCTATAATTTAGATGGATAAAAACCTTAAAGAATTCCCAACAGCATCATTTAAAAATAAAATTAAAAAATACCTTTGTAATTACCATGTTTCAATTCTCAGGAAAATAAGCTGTCTTCAACAGAATCACCTGATAGAACTTGCAGTCTACAAACTCCAGCGAAAAAGGATTGTTTACCATGATCAAGACGCCTGACCCTGTTGTATTTCAGCTGCCAATAGCACACAAAGAGCTCATATAATTTAGCCGAGACCAATTCTTTGATCTAGCAAGGAACCTTCACATTACTTTCCTATCATCTTCACGGATTATGTGTGACCTCTTGTTGTTTCGCTAATAACTACTTGTAAAATATTACAACATATAAATTAAATGTGCAAACATTTACTACAATTAAAGATCTGGTCAAATGAAATTTCCAAAGCTGCAGTCATGGAATACACGAGCGGGTATCATAAATGTAGAATCAATTCTGTATGCTGGGTTGTGCAAATAAGCTCAGAACAAACACAAAATCCTCTGAAATTGAGAGATTCAAAGTAAACGAGGCTTTTGGATAACACTATAGTAGTTTAATGTTCTGATTTTATAAATGTTGAATAGCAGAACAGGGAGAGAACTTGCTCCTGAGTAATACATTATCCCAGGAGTAATGGAACAGAACTGACAGATGCGAAAGAAAGTCATGTTGATATTTTCTAAAGATGTATTGCTTTTTTCTTAGTAAAAGAAAAATAACAATGCTTTCCAGGGAAAAGCCAGTTGTGTATAGCCATATTTTAACAAGGTTCAACCAGGACAAAATATCTATAGGACCCAAGAAACAACAAAACCCTAAAGAACTGGTAAGACAGGCATCTGAAATGAATAAATTATTTTTACTAGGCACAATAAAATTCTCTGCTCTATACATCAGACAGTCATTTAGGGCCTACTCCACTGTACCTCATTAAAAATTTCTATTGACTTCTGTGATCTTTGGTATAGGAGCTGAGATTTTTGTAACTATAAAAAGAAATCATTGCAGTTTGCACAGGTGCAAATTACAGTACAAGGTAGAAAAAAAAAATTGAGACACTAATATACCCTTTTATGGGATAAATAACAATTTAAAAGGTTAATCTAGTAACACCGTGCAGACGGCTGTTAAATGAGACCTCCTCTGGGTTGCCGAAGGTGAAGAGCACTGTGGAAGAGCCCAGGACTTGTCCCTCCATGCTGGAGGAGATCACAGTGTCAGATTATAGGACAAACTTCATTTCACTGGTTCAAAAAGCACTGAACTCCTCTTTTTTTGTATATTACCTTAATAATGATATCTCTACAACAAGCTATTTTACCCTCGTCATCTCAATTTTTTTATACATACTGTACATATTTAGACCTAAGTTAATTCATTTTCTATGCTTGCCGCAAGAGCTAGTTTCAAATTTCTGTTAAAAAGTGCCAACCACATAGTGACGCACCTTTTTCTTATGGTGTACAATGTTGGTGTTCTTCCATACGGAGTCTTGCAGCATGAGGTGTAGGCTAGAACTTCAACACAAATCACAGAATCATAAAATCACATAGGCCAGAAAATACTCCCAGAGGTCACCTTGTCCTGTCTCCTGTTGAAAGAACATCCAGGTAGAGCAGCAACTGACCCAAACTTTTCTTAACATTTTTCTTTTGCTGTCAATGCACTTCAATAAGATATTATGGCTGCCTTTCACATCCCTCTTTTTTTTCAGCTCCAGCTGAGCTTTGTATTTCCGAATTCTACCCCTGAATGCTGAAGCAATGTCTCTGTATTCCTCCTGGGTAGCTCATCACTACTTCCACTTTCTCTGTACCTCCTTCTTGTGTTTGAGCTCAAACAAGAGTTCCTCACTTATCCATGCCTTCTGCCGTGCTTGCTTGACTTTCTAAACATTGCAACAGGCTATTTTTGTGTTTTGAAGAGGTTATCTTTGAATATCAACCAGTTGTCTTGCATCCCTTTGACCCTCCAGTGCAGTCTTCCATTAAACCTGCCAAGGAGATGCCCGAGTAAGCCAAAATCTCCTTTCCTAAAATCCACGCTTGTGGTCTTACTTATACTCACTCTTACAGGATTTTAAACTTCAGAGTATCACAGTTACTGCAGGGAAGGATGTCCTTGCCATTTATAACTTTGACCAATTCTTCCTTGTTTTTGAAGAGGAGATTCAGCAAAACATCTCCCTTATTCAGCTCATCCTTCATCTGCCTCAAGAAATTGTCTTCTACTTGCACCCAAGAGTATTATGCTTTCGACAGATTTTTGGCTATCTGAAGTCTCCCATGGATACAACAGCCTGTGCCTTACCTACACATGTTAACATTAAAATTTATTTCACTTTCCCCAACATTGCATCTGTCTGTCTGTTGGCAATAGCACCACTATATCCACTTTCAAAGGCAGCAGTGCTACCACCTTGTCCTGTTTGTCCCTGCAACACTGCTACTCAACTGGAGGATATACTACGATGTATGCCATCTCCTGAGAGTTACAGAGGTAAGGTCCTACCATCAGGAATGAGTTGAATGATCATCATAGCAGACTGGTGAATTAGTATAGTGCATTTTATTTGCCATTAGCTTTCACTGCTTATCTTCCTACTTTGGTTGTTAGATCGTAACTGATACAAGATGCTGTGACTAAAAGCCAAAGTACTTTCTCACCAGTTTGACCTGCTAACTTACATCCACACAGAGGTACACAAGTTACCGTATTTCACTGCAGCTACAGAAACTGTGACAACAATTCAGGAAAATAAGTACTGTAGGAAATTGTTACCTTTGCTTTTAGAAGCAAACAAAACAGAAATGCCATTTGCTCACAAAATTTTTTGAGCAGCATAAACAAGAGACTTGCAAGCCACATGATGTTTCCCTTTGTTTTCATCTGAAGTATGGAACTTTTTTCCTCTTCTCACTCCTCTTCTCTCCATGTTATAGCAACTTTTTCCTCCTTCATGCTTAGGCAACGGAACTGAATGTTGATGAGAAAAAAAACTAGGTGCGACACTAGATGGTCACTTTTAGTCTGATTCCCTGAGTTACTAGTCACCCAACTCAGGCTATTTTAAGTGACAGGTAAGTCAGATTTACCAAAGCGCAATAAGTTCTATTCATATATGCTAGGCTGATCAGGTCATTCTGTCATTCTTAAACAGTGATGAATAAACAAACATGATTGTTTTGGGGGCACTGGAAAAACAAAAATTTCTTAACAATTTTGATTAATGAGTTTCATCTTTGTGAAAGAGGTAACAGCAGTCACACAGCCAAATCCCACTGAAATTCCCTGTTCATGAGAAAGACCCCTTACCTCCAAAAATACCGAGGTATTTTCAACTACCTTTACCTTAAAGCTTAACAAATAGCTGTGACAGATATTTTAAAGCTACTGATATGATGGCGAGGCACTGTGCTGGCCATTGCTTAGCTTTCCAACAAACGATAATATTGACAGATCAACACCATGTCAATCTAATTGAGCAACTCATAATTTATGGGTGAAGATTCAGTAAACATCAGAATCTAGGCTTAGATCTAGCTTTCTCAAAAAAAAAAAAGCCAAAACAAAACAACAAAAAAACCACAAACCAAAAAAAAAAAACCACACACAACAAACCACCAAACCAAAATCAATAGCAACAAAAAAACACAAACAAAAAAAACCCCCAATACATACCCAACCACAAAAAAAGTCTCCATTGTCTTGATTTACAAAATCACTGACCACACCTGTAAAAATCTGGTAAAACTGCTAGAGATTTGCAAAAGAACACAAAGATCAAAGTAAACAAATTTAAAATCTTTGGGATTAGATTAAAAAGCTAATGCAGCATCTTGATCCAAATATCCAATCAGTAAAGTGTATCTCATTGTTTAATGTTAATATAAAGCATAAAAGCTTTTTTCGTTTTTCCCAGTTATTTACATTCATATTTAGATACTGTCATAAGTCTCCCATGATGAGAAGCCAAAATGCATGGATGCTTTTTTTTTTTGGAGCCATTTTAATTGGGTTAGCTGGCAGACTAAAATTGCACAAACTTATATGGGTAAAATAGCTTAATATCTAAAATTTAAATTTCCAATGTAGTGTAAATATATTGGGAATATTAAGGTTGGTTGGTTTTTTAAATTCATGTTCCAAAAGTAAGCATTGGGACCACTTTAAACACATCTTCAGTCATGAAGCCTTGAATCTGTTTTTAGCCAAAATGATTGAAATTTCATTTCTCCACTCTGCCAATCAAGTCAAGTGGGTTTTTATGCATGTTAGAGATAATGCAGCCTAAGGTCTTCTGGGAAGTTACAGTTGGGAGCACTGAAGGTCCTTTCAATTCTTGATCTTCTTTCTGAGGTCATTTTCACATGTTTCACAACTAGGGAACAGCTAGGATCTCATTCTCACGCACTCATAGTACAACAAACTGGAATGAATGTAGCTTTGATAGTGATATGGGATGGATGGGGGAATGGACAGGAGGATGAAAGTGAGTGGTGTACCAAGGGAAGCACAAAGTATACTTTAAGGCAGTGCAACTCCTGATTTCACAGTGCTAACACTCCTAAGTCAGAGTGTTTACATGGCCTTCAAAGTCTGCCTTTCCATGGCTATACAACAGACTAGATGGAACAAAAACAAGTCCTCTGCAAAAGAGCTAAGCCCCTAAAATCATACTGTGCTACAATAAAATAAACAAAAATTACAATATGCTCAGCATGTCATGTGATCTTTCTATAAATTTATGAAATACTACCTGAAATATTCTGATTTTTTTTTATTCAAAGCCAGCATGGAAGTCTATTCCAGAACTTCACTCTCTAACAGCAATGGGAGCACATTCTAATTTCCAGTCTAAATGCATTTATGCTTAATTTATACAGAATCATAGAATCATTATGGTTGGAAGAGACCTCAAAGATCATCAAGTCCAACCGTATACCTGATGCCACCATGTCTACTAAACGATGTCTTGAAGTACCACATCTAAACGTTTTTTGAACACCTCCAGGGACGATGACTCCACTACCTCCCTGGGGAGCCCGTTCCAATGCCTAACAACTCTAACAGTGAAGAAGTTCTTTCTAATGTCGAGCCTGAACCTCCCCTGGCGCAACTTGAGACCGTTTCCTCTCGTCCTATCACTAATCACTACAATGTCTTTTCAGGTAGTTGTAGAGGGCATATCAAATATCAATTTGATCTCATTGAATTATCATTTTTAATTTAAAATAATCCTTCTCCAACATTTACTGCCTACAAATTTTCAGAAACAGCAGCCATTTCCCCTCTCAACCTTTATTTTGCTACAGTATGTAAGCCAAGATCTTTTTATCTCCTCCAATAAGACTTCATTCCCCTCATAATATCAGTAGCACTTTTCCACAACTGCTGCTGTTTCCCTGCACATTTCTAAATGGACACACAACTACCACCAAGAAATTATCTTCTTACAGAAGTTAATAAAATGTTCCAGTAACATTACACAAAAAAGCCCCAAACAACAAACAGTTCTGTACAGAGTTAATGTATCATATTTGGAAACTACATTCAGACTTGTGGATTTTAGTATTATTTTCTAAACAAATCTCAGAATGCATTTAATTCTAGAATGGCTGCCAGTATTGGCAAAATTAAGTAAAAAAAAAAATAAAAATCAGCAGCAGCACAGAGGGGATGGAAATTTGAAATTGGGAGGAAAACACACCACTGGCAATAAAAATTCTAAAAGTCGGTATTTCTCAGGTTTTTCTCTGCTTATTTTTTATATATACAGTAAGTGATGAAAACTGATCTGCATCTTCTCCAAGCTCTGTTATACAGCTTTACTTTGAAAGTCAGTTTTGCTCAAGTTTAAATAAAAGAGTTTAATTTCTGCATCTGCCTGGGCCATTAATTTGAAACAGTTTCACTTTCTTATATTCAGCCTCAGAAAGAACTCTCCAACTATGTTAACATATTCAACTACTGCAACTCACTTTAGCAATAGTATCCAGTATATTCTATTGCTCCCACTCCACCACACACAGATCATGATTGTAACTTTTATTTTTAAACTCAGATTGTGATTCTCTGTAAAGAACCCAAAGTATTCTTAAGAAAGGGTGTTGCACAGTGAAGACAAATGATAGGGAGTAAAAAAACCAAAAAAATGGTGGGGGGAACAGGAAAGCAAAAAAGCAAAGCAAATGGCCATGTTTTGTAATTTTTTAGCAATCTTTAAGAACGATCTTATTACCACAACAATATCTATATATCTATGATGCATGTGGTTTAAAAATAAGAGGAACAACACTTGAAGCAACAGTTTTAATTTAAAACTTATCTAGATTGACTGATTATAAACAAAGAATGGAACATAAGCAAATTGTATCTTTCAGTTAGCAACACAACTGTCTTTTAATGTTCAATGTTACAGGGGAAAAAAAATGATCATCTTATACAAGGTGAACCTACCCAGCATAAATTCCTGCAAGCACATATCCATCACCGTGACCTTAACTATTAGATCGTGTATGTGTGTTTCTATGTAGAAATATATAAACATGTTCAATAGTCCAATTTCTGTTCAAACCCTATCTGGAATTCTCAAATTCGCAAGGATGAGTCTTCAAAATATGGATTTGACCCACATTTGTAAATACTTCTTCAAATTTTAGGATGAAACAACCAGCTATCAGAACTTGAGTTAAAAAGGCTGATGTTAATTTTTTTTTTTTAACAGGGTAAGGCAAGACACCGTGTATGATCAATAGCATTTTCTTTTTAGAATGTATAGCTTTAGATGTATCCTGTAGCATATCTCTAGGATGTAACTTTCAGCACAGCTCCAACTGAGTCAAGACTTAGAAATGTAATAGCTAGCTCGGAAAAGGGGAAAAGAAAATTAATAAAAGACATTTGATAGACTTGTGGAAGAAGAGTTAAGTGATATTTCTTAAGAAAAAAAAAAAAAAAAGACATTGCTACTATGAGCCAGCAGAAGTTGGATATGCCACTGACCCTCAAAGCACCAACCGCTCCAATGAGTCCTACCTCAAACCCTCCTCCCTATGATATCGTACAGCAGATACAGTATTCTTAGTTTGCTGTGGGTGCTATATGAATCACCTGAGAACAAAAATTATCTTCTGTTACTGACTGGTTCTGGAAAAAAATAGTTCCCCATATAATTCCTGGGATCTGGCCTATCAGTCAAGAGTTAAGATGCAGGTTCACACGTGTGCAACAACAGCTACACATTTAACACTATTCCCCATTAAACTGCAATGGAAAATTATTTTGAGAAAGGTCTCTCCTGAAGATGGGAAATAACATGGATATCCTATTGCTTAATGGGAAAGGACTCTTCAAATTTCATATAAGCCGAGACTCTTAAATTTCATGTAAGACAACTGTACAGTGGTCCCAGTAACAGGCTGTGAGGAATAACACTGGTCTTCTACTTGATGAAAATTATTTAGGAATTATGATCTGTACTCTATGAAATTCTGCCAGATAGTTCCTTGGGAATTAAATTTTAAAAGTTACGCCTTAATAAGCTACATTCCCTCCAACTGGCCTTCCTCCCATAAGTCTCAGACAGGAGGGTATTTGTTTGCCTCTAATCCTGAACCCAGGCCTGAAGCAGCTCAAGATTCTTTAAGTACACTGCTTATCTCTTCTGTATTTACCAGGTATGTATCAGAAGACACATGAACAATCTAATCTCCATTTTTGGAAACACTGTACGACTGTAAAACACATCTTACAAAAGGACTTCCTGTTGTTTAACAGCTTGCATGAATATTAGTAGGTTAAAATTAAGAAAAGGAGCTCAAAGAAAATATATTTTAATTAACACTGATTCAAATTTAAGAGGTGAAGCAAGAGTATGAATATGAATTACAATTCATAGACAGAAGAATCATCCTTTGCTAAGTATGAATAAGATACACAGAAAAATATTACAAAACACATATCACACCTTAGCTATTATGCAAAGTTAAGGATATGAAAGTAACCTTTTTGCTTTGTTATGCCTTCCTAATTCAATTAAATAAGAACAAAACTAAGATGAGGATTACATTTGCAAAGACATTTAGCATCATTAACAGTGTCTGCCAGAAATCTTTTTTCCTTTTTATTTCCTTAAAGAGAAAACAAGAGCATGGCCTTTGAAACTTTCTATTTTTTAAAACAGAAAGGATAGTACTTAATAGTGAAAGCCTACACAACAAAATTTTAAACCATAACCAGTTTATGAATTCCATTGATGAGGAACTCATCTGACATGATACCTGCTTTTTCCACAATAGCATTAACTTACATCGCCAAAAGAAAAATGAACAGTGTCAATATATTTTTAGTGCAACCATCTAGCGGTGTCACAATTTCTCATCGCCTTTTTTTGTTGTTAAAAACCAAACAAAAACTTGCTGTCTTCCAATGATGTGTCCTTAAGAGGACTACAGAGTGAAATCCAGATTTACGCTAATTTAGGGAAATCTCAGCCCTTCACAAGTACAATAGACAACACTCAAAACATATGAATATGAGTGCACAATAAACTATTACAAGTACACACAGCAAGCTAGTTACTCCACCGTGCGGGCACTCTCAAAGAGTGCTAACACACTTCAATTTCTGCACCAAGGTGAGACATCTAAATCATCCCTTCTAGGAAAAACGAGTGTGTGTGAGGAGCAGGCTTACCAAGCACACTCGAAAGCCTGAGATCAGAACACTGGAAGAGAGCTGCACTGGTGTCTGTCTGCGAGGAACCGAACTTTTGTGTGTCAGTCCTAGATGCAGCTCCTCCAAGCATCTAAAGCCAGTTGTGCAAATAAAAAATTTCTGTGAAATACACAGTGTAAACAGAAACTTAAGAACTCCAGATAAAAAAAAAGGATAGTTTCTTGATCTTTACCTTTAATAATTAAACTAGTTACAAGTCTGAAATGGAAACAATATATCTTTATACACACCGTTTTTATCTTACTGGCTTATCACAGATTCTACAGAAGAACATCTATCTGCATATCTTGTTAGCAGTACCCAGCACATTGTCTACAGACAGCTTTCCTGAGTGTCAGCATCCACACATGAATCCAACACCCTCTCTCGCTTTCATTATACTGAGTATATTCGTTTCTAATGTTTCCCTCATCTGTTGAAGATTCCTGTAGAAACCATATTTATAACCCAGATACTTCAAATTAAGTGACATTTCCATTCCCAGAGAACCGAGACAAATAAGAAGCATCAAAGAATTTCCTTTTACATTATTTGCTATTGTCTCTATCTTCATATTGATGCTCAATTCCTACATAATATGCAACTGACTTTGTAACAGCTATGTGTATTTCATAATGCCACAAACAATCTGCAAAAACCTCATAAAACTTGGTCAGACAAATCTATTCTTCAGGTTCAGAACCAGGCTGGTGACACTACCCACCCAACCCAACTCTGCCTGAAAAAAACTTTAAAAATAACTAATGGATACTTAACCTTATCTTGCCACGCTTACACTGCAAGCTTAAGAATGCTTTCTTGTTATTTTATGTGAAAATATAGTGAACACCATAACAAAACCATTCTGCCTTTTGATTCTCTTTGGACATTTGAGCTGACTACAGTGTGTCTTTTCAGACTTGCCAGGTGTTCCTCATTACAGCAATCACTGAATAAAATTTCATTTACACTGATAATGAAAATCTGTTGCAAGGTTTGTATTCCAGTTAGCATCGTCTACAGCATGCACAGAGAAATGTCCAAGCTAAACATAATTCATGCAGCCTAGGCTCTAGGAATATGATGCTGTTGGCTGCCTGAAAAGCACTACTCTGTATTGTCCCACTCTCCCCACAAACATCCACCCATCGACTCCTGTCCCTGTCCTTTACTCCTCATTCACTGTAGGCATTTGTCTGCTGAGAAAAGAGAGGCTGACAGGGAAGGTCATTGTGACCAACTGTAAGCCTCAGCATACAAATGTGCCTTTTAGTTGTTGGCTCCACAAACAGTGACTGTGTCGTATTATTGATAAATCCTTGAAAAGACTCTAATGTATCTTCATTTCAGAAAACAACTGCCTTCAAGGTTGCTCCAAGAAAATAAGCAGCCAGAATGCTGAAGAATTCTCAAAGTTGGCATTCTCCTGAAGATTAAAAGATAATAACACTTCTATTAGAATCACTCTGCTACGCTGTATTGATCTCATCAGGGAGGCCACTGCAGGTCTAATATGAACAGAGCAGTTTTAGAATTAATCACAGGGGTTTTTATTATGGTTCATAGGGCTCCTCATTCAAATGGCATCGTTTGCAATATTTATGGCCTAGATTGGTTGCCATTATTAAGTGCAAGTGTGCCACATGGTGTCTGGCCTGCTGTGTTAAAACACAAAGTCATTCCTCAAAAGTAAATCTTATCTAAACTATGCACAAAAAGCCAATTACTTTTTGATTTACATTTTAATTTCACATTCAGCTTTCCCCTTATATACAAAAACCTTACTTAATCTTTGTTTTGGATTAACTAGCACAGGCATACAAGGTACACTCCATAGACTGTTACAGCATATTAATGCACTCTGCTCAGAAAGATATATATTTTGTCAATGACAAGTTACAATTTCTCCATGAGAGAAGCAAATGAAAAGGTGGAAGAAATACAGCACCTTGGAAAGTGGACTGGCCACTGATCTTCAAGATAAAACTGACTCAT
Source organism: Cariama cristata (assembly GCF_000690535.1). Classification (NCBI taxonomy): domain Eukaryota; kingdom Metazoa; phylum Chordata; class Aves; order Cariamiformes; family Cariamidae; genus Cariama; species Cariama cristata. Next base: position 53,984 of record NW_009633096.1, on the reverse strand, counting down.
TAAGGCTCTCAACTTAGACTGTGCATTCGAAAATGAAAAAAGTGTTTGCCAATGTCATAGCAAGCCCTCACTGACCAGTTCCAGTAGTAATTTAAGGTACAGCTCTCTATTTTCTGTGCTCCTTGCTTTTTTTTTTAATCTTTTTTGCCACTCCACCTGTGCTCAGTTAGATCATTCCTGTTTACCCAATGTCAACAGTATTTTCTTGCCATGACGGTGACAGAAGTTTGATCTCAACAACGGTGAATGAGTATATGCACTCCTGATGCTAAGTTATTAAATTAAAATCCTGGGAAAATGTTTGTGTGGGGGGTTGGGCGGTGGGGGGGGGGGGTGGGGGGGGGGTTAGCATTTGTTGTTTTGGTCAGAGAGCACTCCTTTTCCTCACTGAATGCCAAGACGGTCAAGCAAGCTCCAGGAGCCTGCAAGCACACTAAACAAACTAAGCCCTATCAAGCACACTCAATTTGGTTTACATTTATACCCCTATGACAGGGTTAGTTAACTTACTGTCATGTTCTTAAAATCATCCTGTACAAAAGCAACAGAAAGAGTGCTGTGAATAGTAGGACCAGGAGGTGAGGGAGCCAATTTCGGCTTGTTAGCTGGGGGGAAAGGGTACTGGTTTTGTCACTAACTCGACATCTTCTCCAGCACATATAACCTCTCTGAGGTAAGCAACACCAGCATAGCAAAGCTGCATCTTTCTTTGTGGAAACTACACAAATTAATAACCTTTGCATAGGCTTTCATGACTGACAAAGCAAACTCTGCAAAGACTCGATTATAATGAAAGATGAAACATTTCAAAATGCCTCTTACCACCACAGCTTCTCCAGGATGAATAATTCTGACATTTCAGCAACTAACTGTCCCACTAATGATGCGAAGAACAGCCACACACACAGAGAAAAGGCCGCACCTTGCTTTACGCAGTGAAGGGCACCTGCCAGAGACTGCAAGGGCCCCGAGGGCAGCCTGACCCCTCCCCTGCCCCACAGAGCCCCCCAGCCCCTCAGGGGGCACAGGCCAGGCCATGGCTCCAGCCTGGGCCGCAGCATAGCAGTGCCAGTGCCCGGCCTGGCTCCCGGCTCCCTGAGTAACCTTGGGCCCAACTCGTTGCCTTGCTTGTGCCTGACTGCCCCAGGGCCAGTGGCACCATGGGGCTGTCAGGACAGGCCCCCTCAGCCTAGCTGCTGCCTCACTGCTCCTCGAGCGGGGCTCCTTGCCCTGACCATGCACCTGGGACCCAAGGCTGAGCTTCCACAAAGAGTAATGGCAAATACCACGCTTTGGTCAAGAAACACATTGAGGGAAGAGGGGGAGCCTTTTGGCTGCATCTCTTGTCAGCAAAGCAGACAAGCAGGTCTGCTCTTAAGATGACATTCACGTATCAACATGACTTATTTACAAATATATTCCCAGGTGCAGATTTAGGCTAAATCAAGTCAGAAATTGTGTTCTGTACAAACAGGGTCCTCCTCCATAACTGAATCCTTTTTGTCCCATATAAATGCATCCACGTTACCATCCAGTTTTGCTCCTTTGTAGTTTTTCTCCTTTATTTACTAATCAGAAACCTGACTGAAAACATTTAGCTTTTGGGATGGTTTGACTGTGAAGATAAGCCTTACTGAATAACACCCCCAAATCCAAAGTTTACCTTGATGTTTCCATTGTGTCTGGGTCACTCTCGACTTTGCATTGAAAACAGGTTTGGAGAACGTGGGCAGACCTCAGATCTCTCCCCACACAACACAGCATTTCACTAACAACCATCAGCACTAACTGAATGTGTAGAACTGGCATATGAGGTTTTAATCATTACCATAATTTCATTTGAAAAAAAAAAAAAAATCCTTCCTGAAAACTAATTATTTAAATAAATTTTGTTGTTCAAAACAGTTTCCAACATCCCTGGTAAAGTCTGTTGTTAATTTTTGTCCTAAAGCTCAGAGTCCATTGAACTTTTAGCAAATTTTGGGCAGGAAAACTGCACTGACCTTTGCAAGGTCATATTAGGAATCTACACAGCAATTTCCCATTAAACCTCATCATTAACCTATAATAAAATGAGTAAGAATTGCTTGTCTAAATATCTAAATATCTCTTTAAAATCCTTCGTATTTTCTTAACTCTATTTGAAAGAAAGCCTTTATCATGACATTCCTTTAATTTGAGGTACTGATTTTATGTGGTAAGCACATGCCTAAATGCTTTGAAAAATGGAAAGACATTTCATGAACTTTGAGAATAACTGTATTTATCTGCTTAGTCAATGCAGAAGAACAGGTATGCTGCTCCGTACTTGTTTTTCCTGGAAGCACAAGTTATAAAGCAGTAATATGGAAAAAACTAAATAAAAATGAATTGGTAATTGCCTCCCAACCCCATTAAGACTGCAAGAGATATATGGTTACAAGCTCTTAATTCAGCAGAGAAAAACAAGGCCGAGCTCTGCTGAGATGCATCTGCTCTCCAGTCCCAATATATTCACAGCATTCCCTGTCTCAGTTCAGTCCTTCCAGGGTTCTGCTGTGAAACACCTCCACCCATTTTTGGATTCTTCTAAAGTAAATGACCTGAGAAACAAAATAACTTTTTCAACAGTATCATATGCTTAAATACAAATGCACACACTTATTTTCACATTTCATATATACTGACCCACTCACAACTTTCATAAACAATTTGCACTGTAAACAACTCTCTTAATGGCTACCAATGAATATGGTGGTAACAAATACAGTAACCCAACTGAACTTCAGCCTGATGGCCAACGACAGTATATCACAACCTGCTACTAACACTGTTTGTTTCTGCTTTCTATGTATTTTCCACACTTAGTGGGTTATTCATATCTTTGCTGATCACTGTACTTTAAAGCCAATAATATAGTATATGATATCTCCTAAAGATGGACAAAATCAAAACTGACAGAACCTCTTTCCTCTCACAACATCCTAGGCATCCTAGGACATCCACATATGCTCTTATTTTGATAGCTAGTGAAAAAAGTTGTTTTGGTTTGGTTTTTTTAGAACAACGACATTTTCTGTGTAATAACTTCTGAAAATAAGCACTTGGATCACAGCACCATCTTATTTACCCATCTTTACCAGATAGGTTCTTGAAATAACATATTGACTATCATTCTCACCTATGACAGATTCAAACCTAAGTCTCCTGGAGTGAAAGATTAGGAAGTTAATCCATTTTGAAACCTTGCTGCAAGACTTTAATGCTTTAAAAAAACAAAAGTGATGGATGAATATTATTCAGGTCAAATAAAAATCAGTGTGGTAAGAAGAGCTAGCCAGTTTTCAGTTCCAACGAACAATGTATGAAAAAAAACACACCATGAAATAGGACACCTAATTTGAATCACAATGTGAATTTAAACACCTGTAAGTATTACTAGTTGCTGTTCAGTTTAAGGAGACATTATAGTATTAAAGCAGTTATCAAGTTATAATGAAAAAACTTATTAAAAACTATATTATCTGCTATAGCATGTTTTGGGGGAGACAGCTCTGAAAACAGCACTGTTTTTGATATATTTCCATAATGTCATTTTCGGTAATTTGCAGCCTCTTCTTAATGTGTATATGTTTCTACATACACAGTGTGTATGTGTATCTTGATACACACACACATAAAATGCAGTATCTTTTCCACCATTAAATCCAGCTTTCATATATATATGTATATATAATGTGAAAATACAGCCTTCTGAAAACCTCCAAGTGCTGTATTCAATACCTGAAGTTCATATTTCAGGCACTATTGGATTTATGCGGGTTTTTTTTTTTACTGAAATTGCCTATGCAATACTGTTCAAGTGGTTGCCATTAATTATACACTTGTATTTATGTCATAATTTAGTGTGCACTTGAGAACTGTAATGCAGATTCACTTAGATTTAGTTGTCCAGCTAAAGGGAATGAGACTAATTGATATATTAAAAGTATGACATTTTGACTGGGTAAGATGAGATCTCCCAAAACAGACAGAACCAGAAAACATCTCCAGAGGGTATCAGGAAAGGCTGAATATTTCAGTGGAAACTGTCCAGAGAATATAAAACAGGGTAGCATGCCTTATTGGGGCAAATTACCCAGTTCCACCCAAGATTCAAATATCCTCTGTGCTTTTACACATATTTGAGATGTCCATTAGAGATTTAAGACGTACACTACCTAGGAGCCACTGCTATGCTTCCTCTACCTTTCTAAAGGAAGACGACAAAACAGGGAAGTAAGAAGGCAGGAGTTTCTGATGAACAGGCAAAAGAAATACGAGACAAAGTTTCTTCTTACACCAAGTTTTAAATAACGCTGTACTGAAACTGAATATATTTTGACAGAATTTTATTAAAACGAAAAGGCCAACTCGAAGTTTAACTCCTAGAAGAGATGTCTCTCCAGGAAGAAGTGAGCCTTGTGAATGAAGAAGGTATGATGGGACACAAACTCTTGCTGTAAAAGTCAAATTCTCAATGGCCTCAGGCACTCAGTTACTTTAAAGGCTATGCAGACTTTTGCAGACAGTGACCAGCACCACTAATTTTACTGTTTAGCTCACAACACAAAGCATGCACCAATAGCCTACTAATGCATACCAGCTGTGACACAGCAGTAAGTGTGAATGGCACTCTAATAGAGAGCTAATCTCCCTATGTTTTATATTTGCTTAAGAATCCTTATTACTGTAAAAACATTAATGATAAGCACCAAGAGTGTTGTTAGAGTTTATGAAATATGACACTCTGACATAAAAAGTAAGGTATTTGCTTCGTAGCTTGACCCAGATACTATAATGCTATATAACCAATCTAAAGAACAGGTATGTCATCGGTTTTCCTTGAGGTTATTTTATAGATGAAATGGTAAGAAACTGCAGAACAATTATAGAGGCACTCCTTCAAAATACTTTCTTAATTTTACTTGTGTTCTGTCATACATACTGCCCTAGAAACTGCAAGCCATTTCCTCAGCTTGAGTAAATCCATACAGCTCTGCTCTTTATAATGATTTTTAAATCACCAACCAAAAATTACTCTTTGTCAGAAGCTGACAGGCAAAATCAGCCCCTCACGGACACATTTTTATTTTACTGTTGCTGAAAGAAGCAGAAGCTTAACAGTAGTAACTGTTTAAACACAGCAGATGAACACAGGTTCTCTTGCATCAAAATACCCTAGAACAGCACAAGTTGCTGAACTCCCATCTAGCATAGCAATGACTTACAATAAGTCCACAGATAAGAGCATCATCCTATGAGGAATTACTAACAGTACAGTGATGTTTAAGTAGGAATGAATTCAAGATATATTTTTAACTCTCAGCAAAGTTTGTTACCTCAGGCATTGTGGTAGAATAATACAGAATCCTAATCGAAGCTGAGTCACAAAAATTCAGAACAAATGTCTTCCCAGACCTTCTGGTTTTGCAACTGCTCCAGAAGCAAGCCTGCTCACTGTTACCAAACACATTCCCATAGCTCTGAAGATGTAACAGGGAAACAGTTTGAATTCTGCAAGTAGCATAAAGTTTCAAAGTATTAGAAGCTCTCTGATCCTAGGCACTGTCAAAACACATAATGAAAAGGCAGGGACAAGCAGAGATGCTGAAGTGTGCTTAAAGATGCATGTATATGCCTGTGCAATGATTAGATATTTTACCTGACAGTGTCAGCTACAAGCCAGTTCTGTAGCTCTGAATGGTTCAGGCAGAACAGGTACTATGACAATTAGTCCAGGCCAACAGTGACACACACACAGTCACTGCTCAGCTGCCTTTGCCCACCTGTAAGCAGCTAGGAAGCCAAAGAGCTCTCCAAAGGACCAGTACAACACCTAACACTTCTTTGTCTGGACTGGCTATCTGCCTCGTCTGCCATCCCGTCCCCAGCCTCTCTTGAGCGCACTTCAAGATCCCATAACTGAAACACTGTTTGGCAAAACACCACCCCCATGCACTTGAAAATACCTGCAGTTAAGGTTAAATTTCAAATGTGGATTTAAACCCCAGTTTCTTTCCAGCAATGCTGTTTCAAGGAAAATATAAAATACTACAGTAAAGAGCATCACATGCATACGTCACCTTCTTCCATGAGTTATTTAGCTTTGATTTGGGTGAAAAAAATTAAATACTATTGTGAACTTCAAAGTCAATGACCACTTTTAGACATACTTAGAGAAGGAAGAAATCCCCAGAACAAGTTGTCTCTAGTCAACTGACAATGCACCATTTCAGAAAAACAGTTTTAAACTGTCAGTGATCTACTTATTATATGCTTGACTACTTCCTTCAACAGATGAAAGCCATGCATGACTACACAACAGATATAAAAGGCAGATGACATACAGACTTCCTTTTGATGGAATCTGATTGCAGGTTTCTATAAACATGAAAATATATTTCTGTGATACAAACAAGGCAAAACGTGACTTAGCCTCCTAGTCTATTTGAAAACACAAGGGTTTTTCACAGTGAGAAAAAGCCTGGACTGTGCCTTGGATGGAATGAGGAGGTAATGCCTCAAATCCCTATAGCGTAAGTCTGATTATATATTTCTAACTCCCATTCAGGGTTTTAATATGGCAGAGATTCACTGGGAATACATGGACTGAGATTCATTTTCATTTTCCTACTGGGAGGTGTTTACTGCAGAGCAGCTCACCTTTTTATATTGTACATTGACATTATCCCTAATTATTTTTGATTCCCCATGCCCTCATCAAGTCCCTGTGATCTTCGTCTAGGGACAACATCTAAAATCGCAGTCATCTTAATCTTTTAGATCAAAGTGTGGACTGAATACAAAGTCAAATTATGGGATAAACTATTTTCAAAGCTAAAATCACAAATAAC
>NW_009633096.1:13434-47078 GCF_000690535.1 Cariama cristata | reverse complement strand
AGCGTAGCAGGGGGAGGTTACATAGCACCTTTCAACTGAAAAACATGAGACTTTCTCTACGTATATGACTCCTTGTTATGAGAGCTGTCACTGAAGTGTAAGGACCACCGGATTATGCCCACAAATAACAAGTCAGCTTTAGAGGGGGGATACTTGGAGATGGGTAGGGAAGTAGTTAGACTTTTTAACTTTGCCAACTCACAGAAAGTTTCAAAACAAGACTCAACACCTTGGCTAAGAAATTAAGTGCACTTTTATTTAGGTTGACAGCCTGCCTTTTCACCTTCCAATGAAGAAATATACTGGCAAAGCTATTTTAATGCTCATGAAACTCTTCCCACAGTTTCCATACCCAGAAGCAGCTAAGAAAACCCAGGTTACTGCAGTACAATAACTATGCAATACGTCCCCTGTGGCCCACCATGCACATTGCCACAGAGCAGTGGGACCCAACACATTTACACTAAGAGCACAGACAATTTTTACTCAAGCTGCTTAGCAGCTTGGAAATCTCTCTCCAGCATGCTCTACTAGACCACACAGGTGTACCTAGCATAACTCAGGTTCAATTTATCTGAGAACACTAAACCCACAGCGTTCATTACCCTGAGTACCTATCATCCAAGCTGAACATTAAAATGTCCCTACATCAAATCAACTCTCAGCCAAGCGTAGACTGATAAAGTCTTCGCTACCTGTAGTAGAGCTACACTATTTCTACCAGATACAGGTTTGGTGGTGCTGCTGCTGTAATTATTAGATCTTCTTTATATGCTCCCCAATTCACTCTCAAACTAACCCTTTTTCAGAAGACAATTACCATATCCTAACACAAATTTCTAATTACTAGAGATGGGGAAATTGTTATACTCCATCTACAGTTCCTGACAACAGTACCACACCTACTTCATTTCAGCTGCTCTTATTTCTCTGGTATAATGTAAAGAATTCACACGCAAGAAATGCTGTGTCTATTCAGTGCCTAGCTGCATATGTCAGATTATCAACTGCCAATTCATACTGGTTGAATTCCTTTCATCAATAATTAATCACTTCTGTTAACATAGGGTTACACACCATGTGTCTGAGTATACTTTTGCCCTCTGAAAAATTATCTGAAGAGCTATTTACTGAAGTTTTAGACATGGAGAAATTCAACACTAAAAATTATTGATGCCCACCATTATCTGTTTGCATGCAGAGTTGGCAGGCTGGGCATAGAATTTTCACATACCAGCGGTGGATTAGTATTCTTAAACTATTTCTGTTATTGATTTAACCACTTGAAGCTGCTGGAAGCAGAGTTCCTGTCACTGTTGTTAATGCAAAAGGCATTAGGGAAAATCCCTACTGTGAAGGCGTGCAAAAATGTTCACACATAAAATGGTGAGATTTTACTTTTCATCAGCATCATGTACAACCAAAAATCCCCATTTTTACACAGCTCAGCTGGATAAGGAACATGAAAAGGAGAAAGCTACTATTTTCTTTCACTCATTTACTAGTCCTGTCTAAAGACCAAATCCTGCAGTCTGCCCAAAGTGAGTAGCTTTTCTTTTTTTTTTTTTTTTCCCTCAAGTTGTTTCATTAAAGCTAATGCAGCCACTTGCAGAGCAGGGCCATTCAAAAAGAGGAAGGGTACCACTGTAGCTCTGTGTGATCACAAATCCATTAACGAGATCCTTAAAAATGAAGAAAGTATCTTTGTCAGAAGTTTCAAGGGACCAGACCCTGCAACACTGTTAGAACGGCTCTTGGCGAATGCAAAGGGTAAATTAGTTTCTTAATCAAATCAAATTAAAAATTACTAAGTAAATAACTGACTTCCAGACAATATGAATCAAGATGAAAATACTGACTTAGTTTTAAGTTTTGTCTTCTCTCCAGCTTAAAATTGATTTTTAAGGCTCTGATTGAGCCTGGATGTGGAGTCATAGTCTAAAACCTACTCCAGAATAGTTCAACATTTGGTATGTCTTACCTTGAACACTCCCTCTCAATTAGCTGTTCTAAAATAACTCCTGTGTAGACAAGCTCTTACAAGGTTCATGAAGGAAATACTTCAAGAAGTGCAATGATTTTCAAATTCACTGATGGGCATTACATCCTTCACTTATTTTTCATGTTAGTGCATCTCTATTCTAACTGATTATTTCATAGATGCAAACAAAAATTAACATATTATTGCCATGAATCAACTTCATTCATTGCCTTGACAACACTGCACTTCAATTCTGTAAACACTCGAAAACTAAAAAGTACAATTCAGAATTTGAGGGGAAAACTTCCAAAATATAAGCAATAGGCCTAAGTAACAAAAAACAAGCACATACCACTCTCACCACACAAATCCAGGCATATTTCACTTGTGCAAAATAAGAAAGCAAGGTAATTCTCATATGCAAGCGCAAAAATCTGACCTATAACTACTTCAAATCATCCCTCCATACTGAATATTTCTGTGTGTCTGTGTGCTGTGATTAGCCATTGATTAATGTGCTAAACTATTTCCACTAGTTCACCAATATCTAAGCATCTCTAGCTCTCTTGACTTCAAATGGCATTCAAAGCATCAGTAGTCACACTGGAATGAGCAGCATTTCATTATAGAATCACAGAATCAACGAGGTTGGAAGAGACCCCTGGGATCATCAAGTCCAACCTTTGCACTACACCACCACATCAACTAGACCATGTCACTAAGTGCCACCTGCAGTCTTTTCTTAAACACCTCCAGGGATGGTGACTCCACCACCTCCCTGGGCAGCCCATTCCAACCTTTTCTGTGAAGAAATGCCTCCTGATGTCCAACCTGAGCCTCCCCTGGCACAGCTTGAAACTATGTCCTCTTGTCCTGTCACTGGTCACCTGAGAGAAGAGGCAGACCCCAGCTTTGCTACAACCTCCTTTCAGGTAGTTGTAGAGAGTGATCAGGTCTCCCCTCAGCCTCCTCTTCTCCAGGCTAAACAACCCCAGTTCCCTCAGCCTTTCCTCAAAAGACTTACCCTCCAGACCCTTCACCTGCTTTGTTGCCCTTCTCTGGACTTGCTCCAGGACCTCAATGTCTTTCTTGTAGTGCAGGGCCCTGAACTGTACACAGTACTCAAGGTGCAACCTCATCAGTGCTGAGTACAGAGGGACAATCACTGCCCTAGTCCTGCTGGCCACCCTGTTTCTGATACAAGCCAGGATGCCATTGGTCTTCTTGGCCACCTGGGCACACTGCTGGCTCATGTTCAGTCAGCTGCCGACCAACACCCCCAGGTCTTTTTCCACTTGGCCACTTTCTAACCACTCTTCCCCCAGCCTGTAGCACTGCATGGGGATTTTGTGGCCAAAGTGTAGGACCCAGCACTCGTTCTTGTTGATCCTCATGCCATTGGCCTCGGCCCATTGATCCAGCCTGTCCAGGTCCCTCTGCAGAGCCTTCCTGCCCTCCAGCAGATCAAGACTCCCGCCCAGCTTGGTGTCATCTGCAAATTTACTGAGGGTGCACTCAATCCCCATGTCCAGATCATCTATATTACCTACAGACTTCAACAATAATACTCTGAAAAGCACAGAGGAAACTCTGAAACAAGTTGCCTTTTTAAAACATTATTATTCTACTCTGGTTTTATATACAAAATTCCTACAATAAATTTAATTCTTTACTACTAAGCTGCTAGCATGCTTTTTTAAATCCACTTGGTCTATGGATCCAACTGATAATGTAAAATGCGTCCATTCCTGTTTTCAAATACATATCTGTCAGAACTGTGAATTCGAGGAGAATGATTTTCTATTTGAATTGAAAACAGACAAATGACAAGAAAAAAAATTAACAAGAGCAGAAATGAGATAATTGCACAAATTCAGCAACTAACCAGGGAATTTATTATACAGAACTTTGGCCTGTAGAGATCCAAACGTCTAAGGATACAGCACAAGCTAAACACAAAAATTGTCTGTTTGTATGCAATATTTCAGTGGTGCTGATCAGAAAATACTGTTCTGAAAAGCAGAATGACTTAGATTTATAGTGCAGAGAGATAACATACCCACTGAACCCATGGCTCTACAGGTATACCACTGACAGTCCTGTTGCTGATTATACTCATTTTCTACCTCAGCAAGCAGCACAATTTTATAAGATCCACTCCATAGATGTTTGTTCCCTGACACAATCTGACAGTCCTGTTGCTGATTATACTCATTTTCTACCTCAGCAAGCAGCAAAATTTTATAAGATCCACCCCCATAGATGTTTGTTCCCTGACACAATCTGGTCTACAGTTACAGAAGTTGCTAGATGTGATTATTGCCTCAGAAGCAAGGAGAAAACAGAAATATTATAACCAAATACGCTAATCCTAGTGATTCCTCTTCTGCCTCCCCGACCCAGTAGTAATGTCAATATGAGGCACTATCATTCAAACCCTACAAACTCTACAAACAGAGAAACAGAAACCAGTAAATTAAGTTAATGAGTAGAAAGACTGTTTATTTAGTTATATTTGAAGATAGAACATAGGTGATATTGCTTAATATCTTTCCCAGTCATTAGGTTTTTGTCTGTTTTAAGCAAAGGTAAAAATGTTTGTAATTACCTGGCTCCAAACAGTTGCACGGGTGTAAATGGGGACAGAACTATCCATTCCTGTTGAGACCCAAAGTTTAATACCCGTAATAACAAACATCTGATAATGTTACAGAGTACAAGATAATTTTTGGTGCACTTCATTCATTAATTCTGTATATAATGTTTCTGAATAGTCTGGTCTCATCCTGTAAACAAAATTATTCTCTTCTTTTGCTGCTCTGCCCCTCAGGGTAATTTAACTGAAAGCAGAGCACTGTCCCCTCTGCCCTGCTTCCCACCAGTTACTTTTGATAAATTTGAGGCATTTAACACCCTGCATCAAGCAGGTGTATTTGTCAGAGATCATTCTCCCTGCTGCATTAAATTCCATCCTTTCATTAGCAAATGTTGCCAAACAAAGCAGTATTCCGATAACTTCTCATTTCCAAGCATATTAAAGGGTTACATCTTAGACCAATTTTACTCTTTAGATTTAGATTGAATCCACCTCAGTAACGTTGTGCCATTGTGGGCTGATGACAAAACCTGAGCTATCCATATGCTTAACTGCACTCATAAATGGAGCTCTTAAAAGTCTGTGGTAGTGATAGTGTTACAGTTGCTGTTTATGGAATTGTTCTCGAATTCCCTTTTTTGTAAACTGAAATATTTTTTCCTAGGACTTGCATACATTCTGATAGAGAATGGTATTTTCCATGAAATGTACTCAGTCTGCAAACAGCAGCAGAAAGGAAAGGAAAGGCAAATGAGAAATAATAGAATGAGGTAAAGAAAAGGTAACTGTGTATCCAAGCTGAGAAGAAATCATTCTAAGTGTGATCTCGGACACAACCAAGCTCCACAAAAGGGGGATGAAGTTATCCGAGCAGCGAAGGAAGCCATCTGGGCCCATTTGTCTTGTGGCAATCTCTTTCCAGACAAACATTAGCTGCCTAATTCCCTGCTAGGGCATATCCCAGCTGCCTAGTCTGGACAGCACCCGCAAGGTGGTAGGAGCCACTACACAAACCACACAGGAGATCCACACTACACATTGCTCTCAATATCACATCAGCAAGGGAAGGATTCAGTTTTGTGAAAAACATGGAGAGGCAAATGCAACGATCTTTGTTCACAAAGTGGTTCCTTTAAGATAAGTTATCCACATCTGGGATAATTCCATGGGGAAATATACACATTTATATGGTACCAAAACTTTCCAACCATATAATTTATGCTTTCTTAATATTCATTGACATTAAAATCTCACTTCACTTGTTGCTTGTTTTTTCAATCTTTTCCCTGGTGTACACATGATCTGTAATATGGCCTATGAAATTTCTTAAAACAGCATTTTGACTGACACTTTGAAATTACTTTCCTATTTCAAATGGGACTCAGTTTTAAAATGGCAACTAAGGTTCAACAAATAATAAAATAAATGGTTCACTTAAGCTAAACCATTATGCCTCAGGTTAATAGAAAAGAAAATCGCTAACTAGGAAAACTCCTGTTTTGGTTGGGGAAGGCAATCTTGGAAGATATTATTTCTAACGAACTAAAGTGAGCATGACTAGGTGGCTTAAAACACTTTATGAAAATTACTTTATAAAGACTCATGTCCAGACAAAGAATTCTAATTCTTGAAAAGCAATCTTAAAATCAAAATCTTTACTGAATTGTTTCATCTGATTGGAAAGCTACTTTCAAAACTCACAAAAATGAAAAAAAAAAAAATAAATCTCTCTTTCTTTCTCTCTGCTGTATGTACTGGCCTCCTCCTCCTCATTATACCAATATGGAGCTTTATGAATTTGGATGTAGTTACATTCCTTACGGGTTATGATTCCTTACAGCATTAATGATTTTTGGAAGCAAGATCTCTGAAACTATGTCTATGGCGTATCTGATTCAGTTACATACCTTAACCAGAAGTACCATTTGGCCAGAGTTGATCGGCCAGTACTGCTAACTGTGTACTATAAACACTGTAGACACTGTGTACTTTAAACACTGTAGACACTAATATTAGCAAAATTTTACTCTTCATTATATTTCAGCACAGCTGACAGGAAGGTTATCTGATGTTTGCAAACTGCTTAAAGCCCCTCACCCTGTCACTGCGACTGTGAACTGTCAAAAAGATATAATGATAGAAAGACCTTTCCCTGTAGCATACAGAAGTATTTTAATCATTTATAAGATGGTCAATGGGGTTTAAAAGCACTCAGACATGCATTAAAATGTGTCTGAGACAGGAGCTTGAAGTTAATTTTCAATTGATTCTGTCTAGCAAATGCCGCTTAAGTAAGAACCTAAGAGTCTTTTTTTTTTTTTAATCTTTTTTTCTTTCTCCTCCAGAAGGCAAAAGCTTAATTAGGAGGATATCATTCTGGTTTACATCTCACAAAATATGTAATTGCAACATTTCAATAGTAATTCTTACATGTGTACCATACTTGAAGTAATTTAAAGAATTTAATTCCCTACAAAGGGTTGAGAATTATGTAATACAAGCTAGATCATAAAAACATAAAGTATCATTATTTCACTTAAGTCTATTTTACCTTGCAGTTTTAATGCTGTTCTACTGAGAAAGAAGAAGTTAGGGAGATTCAGTTTCACAACTGTAATATACAAAGAAGAAAAAGAAATCTGACTACAGCCTGAGAGGCTGGAATCATATTGATTTTGCTGTTTTTCACAGGAGTGTAATATCAATTCTGTCTGCAATTATTTTGCATTACTAATCAGCTCATTACAAGTCAGTAAGACAATATTAGTTTACGGTACAATACACTTGTGGTTCATTTGCCAATACCAATAAAATTTCACAATGTATCAGGTAAAATTTTTTTGTCATTTACAATATCTATAGAGGCTCATCTGCAGATCTGCTTTATTGATAATGACATAGCTACCAAAGATGGTAAAACCATGTTGCACATGAGGAAATACAACGTTTACAAAAGAGGAGATGTATTTTGAATTGTAAATTAAGCATCTGTAAAGCAACAAGGATTATGCAGTTAAAGGTGCTTAAATTGAATAAGTATTTAACTAGCAGCCTGGATTTAGTAGTAATACTATGTATTTTAATTCTGGGTCCATAACATGGAAAACTCAGGCACAGCCACTGGAATTGTTATATTTAATAGAAATACCAAGATTGTTAGCAGTAAGAATATGACCAGTGACACTACAAAAGCCACATGATAGGACCCTTCAAGATTCACAAAACTTTCAGAACATTACCTTACAAATCTGTAAGTGGCATCTTAAGATGGTTGGACAAATTTAAAATGTCTTCGTAAACATATAATCCGTATAATGCAGTTGGGTTTTGAAGCTTCAGGCATACTTCAAATATGCTGAAGTTTTCTATTTTGTTTTCCCGCAGTACTATTTTCTCCATAATAAAGTATGCTATCATTTAGAATATAAAGAAGAAAGAAAAAAAAATGGTATATTGGGTCCTTGTTTATTTCTATAAATCATAAAACTTATTGGAAAAAAAAGCCTCTTGAAATTTATTTTGACTAATGACACAAAATATGAAACACAAGGACAAACAGTCCACTGCACAACTCATTAAAAAATAAAGCATAATTTTTTTACATAGACTTTCCCCAAAATATCAGTTATGATTGCAAAGTCTTTTTAGCATGATGGTTGTATTTAGAATTTTCAAGAATTACTCTGAGGCATTAAGGTTGACAATAAAATTTAACCTCAGTTCTCTTCCATACCTTCTTCAGCATGTATTATTTTTTCTTCAGCATTTCTAATTTGGTTCACAGTATGCTAGCTATCTTTCCAGAAGCAATTATTCTATAATATTTCTCCTTATTGTCTACTCAGGTTTTATTTATTCCACTATACTGAGATTTGCTTTGTAAATGGTCCTCATCACTATAACACTTTGTGGTTTTCCAAGTAATTTATCTTCATAAAAATACTCTGAGTCAGGAAGGTGGTAATACAGAGATAGACAGAGATCAAAGTAAAAAACATACACCAGACTATCCCATCTCAGACATGTTAAGTAGGACTGCTATGTGCACTTCACAGTGAGTAGAACTACTTGTATACCAAGCTCAGTTACAGTAAAGAAGATCCAGAAACGTTGCTAATACCACCCAAAATGTCTCAAGCCAGATACGACCCAAAAAAACCCCAAACACACACACAAATCTGAAGAGTCCTGCGATTCAGCAGTCAATTTCCTCCTCTTTTCCAACAGCCTGCCTGCCCAGTTATTTTGTAATGTCTATTCTGCACTTGAAAAGTTCTTCCCTACATTCTGAAATAAAATCAAGGGTAAGCAGACAGTACTAAGAGTTGCAAAACTAGACCCTGGCAAATTTTACATCTCTGCTGAAAAGAACAGCGACGTGAACAGCTTTCAAGAAAAGGCCAACAAGCACCTATTTTAAAAAAAAAAATTAAAGAATCTGTTTTCCTAGCTTGTTCCTAAACATATGTCTGCATATAAATATGTCCATTCAGCTAAAGTTTTCCGGAATGGTTCAATCTAAAGCTCATTCCCAAGCGGATGAAGACAGATATTTATCATGGGAATTACGTACAGCCTCAGTAAAGTGCATTTTTATCAGTATAGGCTGTGTATTAGGCTTGTTTGAACAAGATTAGTTGAATGTCAAAAGCTTTGAAGACTCACATAACAACTTAAGGTTTTATACTAAAATGATATGACTTTTTCCATTTCTTTTTCCAGCTCTTTTATTATTTTTACAAACACTTATTTCATTTCACCATCCTGTTTGAATGAGATGTGTAGTGAGGAGCATCTTTGGTTTTCCACCAAACTAAATAAATTGGATGCCAAAACCATTCACCTAAGTTCAAACAAGCATCTAAACTCTTAAAAGAGGATAGAAATGTCACCTTTACAATCTAGCACATTGCTGCTATTGTCTTCAGACAAAAGCTTAAGAATTTAACGTTTATCACCAGGCATTTCTTTGGAATTTCTGATCATGTACCTGCCACTATTAAGACATACTATTATTGTGCCATGTAAGACTGTAACTTCAAGTTTTATAATGCTGTTGTATAATTCAATATTGTGATATTATCTGCTAGATATCATCCTTATTAGATATTAGGCAGTGTATTTATCATAGTTAAATGCTTCACAGTTACCAACCCTGAGTGTATTTTTATTAATATATACAAGAGATAAGAAATATGGAGTACAGCAGAAATTCAGCTGAGAAACAACATTACCATCCATTTCAGATTTCCTAATATTTTTATCCATTGTGAAAGGTGACTTGCCCTGAAATGAAATGTTTATCTTGGATAGTCTACCTCACAGCAGCAGCCCTGGTAAACGCTCCTTGAAAATACTTTCAGATATTATCTCACTCTTATTCCTCCTTCCTTCTTTCCTTCCCCTATTAGATTCTAGGCAGAAATATTTGTTCTTCTTTTTCTGTGCTTGGTGTGGATAGACTGCTGATGTGAAGAATTCCTGTTCTGTATATCATACCATGCAAGAGGCACCCTGATGTTTTTCTAACACTGAACTCCATTCAGCACAGCAGTATCGATAGACTAGCTAAAATACCACTGCTTAACCAAGAAAGGAAAGTAGGACTACAGTAACAGTTATGTTTAAACTTGTTTATGCTCAATATTCAGAGAGAGATATGCAACAAACAATCTAAGGAAGCCTTGTATAATATTATCTCATTAGCTTCCTTTTGAGCAACAGACAGCACTTTCATCTTTGCACAGAACTTAAACATTAAAAAAAACCTGCTGCATAAAAAAAATACCTTTCAAAGAATATTTGCATTGTTCTGAGAGATTGAAATATCACATTTACAGTGTAAATAGATCTATTCACTAAACACACGGCTAGTAACACCCAGACTTACCAATTATGCCAAAAAAAGCGTGGTTTTTTTTCACACAGATTTTCACAGGAAATGACATCTTTGTAATTTTCACATTTTACTGTCTATCTTGGACCTGATTTCTCTCACCGCCTCCTTTGCACTGTAAATCTTGGAGTACAGATCTATAATTTAAAAGGCACAAGGCACACAAGTGATGCACGAGAGAGTAATCTTTACTCATCTTGCCACTTAACATAAAAACACAAAGATCCTTTTTCTATGGCGTACCTTAGGTTTCTGTGTAGCACCATGACAATAAAATAGTACAAAGAGACCAGAGAAACTGAATTCACTCCAGATGTATGAAAAAGGTTATTTTAATTTGATCACAGTATATCAACTGGAAAGTCAAAGATGGTCAGGTGCAATGCTAACCAAACTTCTCTGTGTAGCAACCATAGAAAACTGGCACTCTTTAGACTGAGCTATGATTACATTACATTGTCAGAAATATTTTTCCATAATCAAAATAAAGACTACATTTTAAACGCAATAAGAAAAATCCCTGGGCAGTGGTATTTGCCTTTGCTGTAAGCCTGCCTTATAATAAAAAGGAGAAAAAAATAATTTTGTGTTGAGAGGTCTCCACAAGGTGATTCAGCTTTAAACAAATTGTAATATCACAGTAGTTGCCCAGTGCAATTCATCAGCATGGTCAGCACAGTTGGAGTCAAAAGAACAGACCATGCCTATGATCACATGGCAAAGTACTGTCATCAAGCACACACTCCTGTGAAAAGGTGAAATGTAGACAAGGAAGATCAAGTTGACAATCCACAAAACATCCAGCCATACCATCCCTAAAGTCTCTTAAAAGAAACCAAATTGTCACGGGTTAAGAAAGTCCTCACAGGGCAGGAATAAGGTGACACATTTCCCCAGTGGGAGGAAGAATCTTAGAGCAATCTGGGTGAGCCAGCAATTTTGCAAGGAAACAGAAAAAAGGACTGGTTAGGAAGCCAAGCTCTTGAGAGATTAGTAAGAAGTAACCAACGGTAGCACATAGAAATTGCAGAAAGCCCTCCCTAAACCTAGTGACTATGTGATAAAATGGCAGATGAAATATGAAGCATAAGTGAGGAAAAAACTTAATTTTACACTTAAAATGTCAGCCATGTATGAATACCAAGAAGTGAGCACTTGGGGTTAAAACAGATCCATTAAACATTCCACAATAATTACAAAAAGATAAATCAAAACCTTAGAAATAAGAGAAACAGCTGCTAAATATCCATGTGCAGTCATATCCTGAATATTGTTTACTGTTTTGTTCCCCATCCCTAAAAGACTATGAATTTCCTAGACACAGAAAAAGGTACAGAGAAGGACAGGAAAACTAACTAATGGTGTGGAACCGTTTTAGTGTGACGAACAGCTACATGTATATGTGTACGTATGCATGTGAGTGTATGTGTGCTCATGTTCATATGTTCATATATACACATGTGCATACAGTAAAGAGTCTTCTGACTAGAAGACAGATAACTGAAGAAGGATATGACAAAGATCCGTGAAACTGTACCTAGTCTGAAGAAGCAATGATCTGTGGATCTTGTCCCTTCAAATGAAAGACTAGTGGCAACAGAAAAAAAATCGGTATGTTCAGCATTAACAAAAAATATTTAACTTCTTCACATAATGTACTGTTAAGTGGCACATTCTGCCCCTGGATTCTAGGAATGTTAAAAAAATACATATTCAAAAATCCATTAAATTACCAAAAGAAAAATCTGTCAAAGGCTGTTAAACACACATGCACAGTAAATCTAGTGCAGAAAGTCTCTAAATCACAACACATGGGAGCCTGGGAGAACATTCTGGGGAATTACCGTTACATCTCTATTCTACTCTTCCACAAGCATCCCTTGTAAGAGGGCAGGAAGCCTTTGGTATAACACACAGCTGCAAGGCTAGAAATTTAACCAGTTTCCCAAGTTGAAATCCAGACAACCATTATTGTTTCTCCTTAATACATTTTGTGGCAATTCAAGAAAATCACTTCATACAATTAAACATGGTTTCACATTCCATATTCTGTATTTATTTACAATTCATATGTTCATATATCTGTGCAGGCATGGCTGCCCACTTCTTACTCAAATAAAGCAGAAAAATGGAAGGTCTAAAGTAATTAGTCAAGCTACACTGCCAGTACTTAAATGAACCATCTGTTCAAAGGTATATAAGACCAGAGTGGTTTTTTTGAGCCGTAAGGCAGCTCTTATTTCTGTAATATCTATCTGTGGTTCGGCAATATGCATCCTTGGTTTGGAAAGGTTATGTGTGTTGCTGTTTTGTAATTAAACATAAAAAGGGCACTAACATCATCCTCTCATGTCACACAAAGATGCAATTCTGCCATAGTATTCCTTTAGTTTGCCAGGATCTTGGTTTTGGCAGAGTGAGAATGTACATGAACACTTAAAACAGTGTGGCAAAAGCCACTCAAAAAAAGTTTCCAGAATGCATTGTGCAAATTGTCATGTAAAAATTAAGGTCAAGACAATGGACTTAACAGTATTTCACCATGGCACCATGAAATCCTCGAATGAAGAAATTTGACCCTGTCTTACTGCTCAACTACAGCTTTTATTTTGGATGGAAAGGGGAAGCAAAGGGTAGGAGTTTGCTTTTTTGTCTCCTCAAAAACAGATCTAAAGCATGACTACCTCCAGCATCCAATTCTAGCAGTGTTTTATTAGTACATCACTGACATTTATATATGCCAAGACTGAACATGCTCATTATGACTGTTTATTAGACAAAAGGCTACTAGTAGAATGATAATTAATCAGTTGGCATTGATTGAAATTCTTGATGAAATGAAGCATGAGCTGTTGAAAAATAATTGAATGTAATCATAAAATCCATGAATCATCCATAGAAAGCACATTTATTAAACCAGAAATCATAACTGAGATATTTTGTCTAGCTGTTTTTCTCCTCTTTGGATTCTCTCCTGTTGAATAAAAAAGGCAGATGTTCCTACAGCAAATCTGAAAAGAACAGACATCAGATAAATTTCTCATGAGTTTTGATATATGACTTATTGACAAACTCAAAGAGCTTTTATAAAGCACAAAACTAAAACATGTATTTGCCATAATAGTTCAGGAAAAGCAAAACACTTTTACATTTAAAAAAATTTAGTAAAGCTATAGCAGCTTTCAAAAAAACTGACCAAAATAAGTTTTCATTCTACTATTACTGAAATTTTTTAAATTAATTCATGATACAGCTAGCTATTCTTCCTCAGTACCATTTTCTGATGGAAGAAATACATAATACAATGTCACCATTTCAAAAGCATTCACAGAAGTATCCCTTTTTATACAGAAACTAAGTTGCTGGTGTTTTGGGTTTTTTTAGTCTATCACTAACTAAATACTGATACAGCCAAGATGACTAAGGTTCACAGCACTAAAAATTATAGACCATATTATCATGAAACAGATATTTAAGAATTGGGATTGAGTTCAAAGGTAAATTCATTTTCTGAAGATTACAATCAAGTAATTTTAAATAAATTCTGCTGTTAGATGTCCTGAGTAATGATCAGTGCAACCATTACATGAATTAAATTAATTCCCCCTTACGTTGATTGATATTCAAGTAAACATGAACTTTGCTCTGACAGAAGCTATAATATTTGTATTACAGGCAAAATTGTAACTAATTAATCCTAAATGTTAAACAAAAAGTATCTTTAATCATGTAACTTTGTATTAAGCAAACTAAAAAGCTCAATGTTTTAATAGAATTTCAATAAGAAGTTTTTGTTTCTGCTCATTATCTAAAGTTAAAGTCTTTAAAAAACCGTACCCAGTTTAAATATGCATCATCAAGACCATGAACATGTGAACAAACATAAAAGGTACTCATTTATCTGTTAAATCACAGAAATATGTATCAGAATATTTGGAGCACACAAATATTTCTATTGCAGTGGATTGGGTATATCAGAAAATCTTACTTATATCCTTCTTCTCCTGTCCACCGAGAGCAGAGAGCAGTTTAGCAAGTCATAAGAACAATTCTGCATGTAGTCACAACATGAAATTGCAGGTAGGACTAAGAGGTAAGTAATGAGTAAAAACATCTTTATATTTCCACATGACATTTCTCTGGATGACAAAATATCTTCTTTATGCAACACTAGCACCCATGTTCACTACAGCTAGTGCTACAAATTCCTTAATTGGTATCACTTATTCATGGCTAACCCAAACAGGATGGCTAAATTACGCAGCATAACCTCTGAACTCTACAGGCATTATTTTAGCATCCATCTGGCAATGCAGAGTACTGACCTAGTTCTGCTGCAAAAAACCCTTTGCAAAAGTCCCTATAAAAAAAAAGTCATCCTAAATGTTAGTTGAATAAGTGGGAAGGAAGGAAAAACATACTGCGCAAAAATCTCTGGGCCATATGATTCCACAGTCACCACCACCCTCCTTGCTATGGGATATCAGCATTGTTCTAAAGGCATTCATCAAGGATGTGTTGAAGAAAATGACCAGGAGTAAGATAAACTGGTTGCGCTATCAGACTTTCAGCCTCTGTTTTCTTCCTAGGACTGTTTCCCTCTGTCAGAAGTACTTATTAAAAAAGTCCTGAGCTTACGTGTTACAAAGGAAACAAATAAAAGAGCATGGGACAGGTTTTAATTATTACATTAAATACAAAAACACCATAATAAATTAATTTAAAATACAGCTGAAGTCTACAGAGGTAAAATAAAACACAAACTTAAAGTATCAGTAAATCAACTAGAAAAAGCTTTTATAGCAAAATCTTCTGCTTTTTTTTTAAAGTTATGTTTATGTTGCTCAGCTGCATAGCCTCTTGCATACCCTCTCTATTCTGATGCACTTCCTTGCCAAACAAAGGGTGATTACATTGAACCCAAAGATCTGATTTAAGGCAGACTTAAGGGGAAACTACTGCTTTTGTGCCATTACCAAAACAGCCACAATGGCAGCAGAAATAGTACAGCAGTCACTGAAATTTTGCTGTCATTATGTTGTTTAGGCATTTGAGCAGAATGATATGACTGACTATTGCCACCATTGATAGAGCATCTACACTAAGAAGATAGTATGAGATGAGCATAGGCTTAGCCTGCATATTACAGATAAAGACAATACAAATGCAAACTCCAAGAATAACCTCTTGTAGAATTTTATCAAATAGACTTTGTTTCTATGCATTATTTATCCACATCTACATTTCAGCAAAAATTACCTCATTTGAATTAATTGACACTTTCCTGTGGAGACTTGTTAGAAATCAGCATTACACATACCTCGGTTATGTTATATTCTAGCTTTGTATCATCACAGGTATCCAACAATTATAAGTTGAGTTATTTAAAGTAAATCAATAGCAAATAAAGATTTCATTTACTTGTTTAAATAATCAAATAACTTTTTTTTTTTAGAAGTCTGAGTAACTAATGTACAGCTTTTTTGGTTCTTTCCCTGCTATTATTTCTGACCCAGTGAATTTAAGATGGAGTGTTCTACAATGTTAAAAAACAAAATGAGATAGTTCAGAAATTAAAAATTTAACTTGTGGAAGATGCTGCTATAACTAGAAGCCATGAGGATTTAATGAAAGTTCTCATAAAGTCCTTTTAATTTGACAACAGCAATTATTCCTTTTCCTCCTCATCAGTGATCTCCCATTTACTTCCACATTCTGTGTATTAAACAAAGCAGTCCAGTCTTGTAAGCAGATAGGAAAAAAACATCCTTACAGGCAACCTCATTGCAGCCTTAATAGTCCCTGTGAAACTCCATTGCTTAGCCCCTCTCACATTCCCTTCCTGCCCCACCACAGGCAAAAGATTAATGGCATTTTCCCCATGCTTTGAGTTTATTCAAGCCAAACAAATGATGAACCCACAAAGTGATTTATTCCAATTTCTGACCAACTATACCTGATATTTTCTCAAGATACAAGCCTCAGCAATGTCCAACATCACTCAATTGTATCACTCAGTTGTTTGGTTCAGCAAATTTCTTAGTCTCTGGTTACATAGCAGGGGAAAGGAGGCAGCACTGATGGAGTTTAAGGGACAGTTCTTGTAAAATTAGAACTCCTCAACATGGAATTAAGGACAGACATAAGTAAAAAAAATAAATCCATATTTACAGCTTTTGAAGAACCCACATTAGAATGAAATTATTAAATCATATACAACTTATGTCCATGACTACGTTGTGATTTCCTACAGTGCCATGTGCACTACCATAGATATTGCAGTTGCCTTATGCTGCGCTAGGAAGAGTGAGGAAATCTCTGCGGATATTGCTGCTTAGCTTACCATGTAAGGTACAGCAGAACGGGAAGAAAGCAGTGAGTGAGTATTCCTGTGGGTACAGCACAGACAGAGCTCAGACAATTATGAGAGGACAAAAGCTGGAACAGGAGAAACAGAGGAGCCACACCGTGTGCTAAGCAGAGCAGAGAGACAAAGCTCAAAACAGAAGGAGGAAGGGATTTTATTTGCTGCAGGCTATGTCAGTAGCATGAATGTAACCTTTAACTGTAAGACACAAATGTTAGATACATTTTGTGTGTACATGCTTTCACAATAGTATCTTAAGTGGGTTAATTTAAGGAAAACGTTGGTTTAAAACATGAGTTTTAAAGGTTTAAGAACACATTGGTAGAAGATGACTACCACACAATGACTCTTCATAATGTCTGCACATCTCGAAATACTCCGCGTTTATTTCAAGTGTTCCCATCCCTGCAGCAAACATGTTGCCTTTATTTATCTTTCTACTTTTCCCTTCCTTTCCTGTTTAACTCTTCTACACTCTCCCACAACTAGCCTCCCAGTATACAGCATCATTTCTTCCCCCTCACATTTCCTCAGGCTGCTCTAAAACGGTGCAACACACAGTGCAGGAAGAAGGGCTGCTCTCATTACATTATTTCCAGCCTGATTATGGACGTCTGGAACTGAATGGATCTGCTGTAATCATACAATACTTTCTGGTCCCAGTAGCCGAAAGCCTTATGTATTTCTCTCTTCCAGCACACGAAGGCTAGCAGTCCTAGCCTAGCCCCCTCTGCTTTCACATCAACCTGAACCATATTGTAATACCACATCTTCCATATGGAGCAAATATGACCCAAATGCAGGTTCAATTTTCACACTGCTAAAAGGAATGAAGGTCATGATAAACACTACATGCATCTCACCATCAACAGTGGCAAATATAAGCTGTGCTACTTCTGTTTCATATGGTATCTACACACAGCAGGAGATCAAACAGTAGGAAAGAATGCTTTTCTTTCCTGGTTTGAGACCAAAATGGCACATAACATTGTCCAACTGCAAAAATATCATCCTGTGTTTTCTGGAGTGAATCCTGTGGCACTTACTCTGAAACAGCTCTCAGCTGCTTAACAGGATGCTGTGGCCAAATACAAAACATGGGTTTCTACATCTGATGGTCATGAATGTAGCCTTAGTAAGGTTCATCTACTGCATAATCTTTCTACGGCTGATTTGCTGCATAATATTCAAGGTAAAGAAGGAAGTCCTGACTCCATACTTATGGCAGGTGTGAAAGCTGCTGCCTCCTAGATAAGGGTATGCCCTCCAGGTGAAGTGGAAGAATTCTGCCTCAAACCAGTACTGAGGTCCTACTGATGAAATAAAGGAATCCTCACTGTTGCTGAAGATTGTCTGCTTTCTACTTAGCTCAGGTGAGGATTTAGTACCATCTTTACAGGTGTCTTACAAACTGGGAAAGAATGTTGTTTTACAAAGCTGATTCTGACCATATTTAAAAGTTTTTAAAAGGGCAGGGGAGGAGACAAAGCAGCAGCCCCTGCATTCAGCAGTGATTGTGCATAACAAACAATATTCTTATTTAAACAAGGGCAAAAGATGCTATGATGCTAACCTTAGCAATATTAATGTGGTTACTACTTTTTCTCCTTTTTATTTTGAAGGACAGAAATGGAAAATAGTTTTCTTATGGTCAATGAACTCCAAATCAGAAAAATAAAAATCACATGGTCAATACTATTCATTCAGTTATGTATTTGTCTCAAAAAGCAGAGCATCTACTCCTGACAGTTACAGATCAGATCATGAAAATAAAAGGTCTAATTTTGAACTTATCCTTATAAATATATTGCAAGAAGACAACTTTCTTATATATTTTCCAGTGGTAGCAGTGTTGATCCCAGCAAAGCAGTGAAAGCTGCAATATTAAGCTTGCTGCTTACTCATCAGTTTTCACGTAAGAGTCTCCTTGGCAAGTGGCCCAGTCACAGAGAAGATGCTATTGTAATTAATACTTCTATACCAAAAAAAAAAAAAAAAAAAAAAATGTTGACTATTTAAAATACTTCTTTCTAACTAGATCTTTTCAACTAGTGGGCCTGATAGAACTGAGAGAACTCTTCTATACACAGGTTTGTTCAAAGAAAGGTTGTTCATCTAATAACTAATTTCAATTTGAACATTTTAAGCTGGCTGTATCCTTAAATACAAATTCACAGTTCCTCTGACAGTAAGAAGCTGATATGAAGCACTGAACTTGTTATCCGGCAATGAGAAGGTTGAAGTCCTACATCTAGTTCTCAGTTTCAGTCATATTTTCCCTCATATTGCATTTTTTCATTCCCCAGTTGAGTGAAGCAAACAATATTGTGAGTATTCACAAATGTTTGGAAAACTATTTCTGTTCTTGAAAACAGGTATTTGTTTTTGCCTGACAACCTTGTGTGTTTTGGTGATAGCAGGAGAAGATATAATTAAATGCACAAGTAAACTATTAATAGCCAAAAGATTTTGCTTCCAGTGCTTTGTGTACCTGCCAGGTAATTTTCAATCTGTGATCCATGCATGTAATCAGCACAGAAAGGGAATTTTTTTAAGTGTCTAAAGATTCCTTAGACTTACTTATCTCCTGCTACCTAACTGACAGAAGGTCCTTCTCCCAATCCAGATGGGAGTAAAAGACCCCTGATTTGCACAGAACCCCCTTGCTATATAGAAACAGATATGCAGTCAGGGATCAAAAGCAATCTCCCATAACAATTTAGCTCTGTGGCAAAAAAATCAAGCTGGAATGCTTGTGTAATAGCAAGACTCTTATTCCTTCAGTGCATTCAAGTATCAAATTAGTTCAGCCTCTGAAGGTAGTGGTCACCCTCACAGTAAAATTGCTGAACAGGTTCAGCAAATGAAGTTGTTCTAATGTGAGTAATTCAACCAACTGGCTACTTCTTTACAAGAAAATGTCATTTTAGCAAGTTCCACTAATACTACAGTGCCTCACTTATCCTAATATTAATCTAGAAGAGACTCCTCATTTCAGGGCTCCCTGGATTGAGAAATGCCAGTCACTAACTCAGCTTCTGAATAGTTTAGGATGTTTTTTTAGCAACAGCTAATCAATGGCCAAAGTTCACAGCATTTTAACGATCCTTACTCAGCTCTGCTGCAACGAGGACCAGAGTATGAAATAAAAGCTCTAGACACTCTTATTAGCACATATATTATACTTAGTGCATTTGTGAAGGACTTAAACTTAGCTAAAACTGTCAACTTCCGCTTTTTGTCATTGTGTATTCTGCTGCACAAGACTGTATACAGTTTGGCAGCATCAGACATGCAACATCAATTCTAAATAAACAGGAGATCACAAAGCTCACATTCTCAAAGCTATTATAGAAATTGCAGGCTTCATCCAATCTCAAATCCCAGCGCTCACTTAAAAGCTCTAACCATATAATTAAATGTAGGTCAGCTTAAAAGTGGACAAGTCTTTTCAGGCTTTATGCAATGCTCTTCAGTAAAGCCTTCAGCAATTCTGTTCTTTTATCTTGGAGGGCTGACAGATCGTTGTCAAACCAGAGTCTTACTGGTAAAAAGTTTTAACGCAGAGAAAAAGGTACAACAGTGTAGGAGGAGATGCTTAAAAGAGAATAAATCTCTAGCTCGCTTTCTTCAAAGCTAGAATTTTCCCTTGTCTGAGACATACTGAGGACAAGTTTAACTAAGGGTAACTTTTCTGTAGTCTAATGGCCTTACACCAATGAGTATTTTGATCCAAACTGTCTGAGACATGCTTGGAAAAATAACCTCCTATTTTCCTCACGGTCCTGCTGCACAGAGGGAAATCTTTCTTGTCACTCCCTCTAGCTCTAACGTCTTAAGTTTTGTCTAGAAATTCTCCCCTGGCTTTTTTCACCCCTACGAGCCATTCTTCATAAGAGCAGGCCAGATTAGATTGTCCTTTGCTCTAGTGGATTTTACTCAGAAATATACTACTGTAAGCATTAGAAGAACCTCACCTTGGTTTTTGGAGTGCTGCTATGATTTCTTTTCCAATCAGAACAGAGACTATCATAATAAATCAATTGCTTGTCTTGAGGCAGGTATGCTTGGACAGGTTTTCCACTTTTACTGTGTGTTTTTAAAGCTAAGTAACACAAAACATACTCAAATTATTTCTCTTAAAGAAAAACTCTTCATAGGAGATGAACGGGTCTTGGAGACTGGGAAAGCAAAGAAGGCAATCAAACGCTAACATACAGGTAGAAGCTGTCTACTCAGGAAATGAAATATTGTCCTGTAGCTTTACAAAGCTTGTTAAACCAGCTTGTTTTTCAACTCAGACCATATTATTTTTCAACTTAGATCTATTTTAATCTCAATGGAACTTGGGTCACTGAGGTTTTTGTTCACTTAGCACAACTAGATCTACTGTATAGAATAAATAGAATCATATTCATTTGCCATACTTCTACATATGAATTTAAGTGCATTTAATTCTTTTAGTCATTATGCTATTCTTGAAATTGTTTCAGTGTAAAAAGAATATACTCATTTAAATTCCCTTTCACAGTAACCTATACTTTTTTCTTACCTTTCAAAGAAAAAAAAAGCAACGTGTTCTTAGTGTTAAGCCTTCACAGATACTCATTATCAATCTATTCCAGAAGTCATCTACAAATCTTCACCTTTTGTTGTGAAATCAGTTCATAATTTAATTACTGAAGATTAAAGACTGCCTAATCTGGCTGTAATTTTTTTCAGTCAGTGTAAAAACGAGTGAAACACTGCATCATGAAATAAGAGAATCCAAATCACAGCAATAACTAAGAAACATGATTCAAACCAAAACAACAAAAAACATTTAAATGGATCCCTAAAAGCGTCATATTTAGGCAAATTTTCTACTTTAGATGTTTCATCACTATGCAGTATGGAAAAGCATCTTCTACTCAGTTTAGCATTCAGCTAATTATCATGACAAGAAAAAAACAAACACAACCAACCAAACACTCCCAAACCACCAAGGTCCTTTGTACTGGACAATTTTCATTTCCACAAGGAATACCCATGT
Organism: Cariama cristata; assembly: GCF_000690535.1. Lineage (NCBI taxonomy): Eukaryota > Metazoa > Chordata > Aves > Cariamiformes > Cariamidae > Cariama > Cariama cristata. The sequence goes on along the minus strand of NW_009633096.1, from coordinate 25,206 downwards.
AACAGCATTATTCGACATTTAGGGCCAACAGATTATTCATGATAAATGAGCTATAACCAAGAAAAGAATCCAGGTTTAAGCATTTGTTTCTCACCCTCCCTTTGCTCTCTCACTTATGTTTTTGCAGGACATGGCTCTCCTTGCTCAACACATAATACTGCAGTAAGATTTTTCTGCTCTGGATCTAGTGTTATTACAGTGATTAATTATTTCATTATTTCTGTATTAGTCCATAAACAGATCCTAAATCATATTTTCCATGTAAATTGGCATGATGTAAATCTCTCATGTCATCATTAGGATGATTTAACACAGATTCAAACAAACTGCAGCTTAATTTGTTGATTCTTGATATAAATGTCTCTTATTCATACAAACATATAAAACTTAATGAAAAATGGCGTTTTCTACATTTCTGTTCAGGACTTTCTGGAAAGACATGCATACAAGCTTGTACAGGTATACACACATCATTTATCTCATTCTCATAGTAGCCTGACAATCCGGATCGATCCATGTATAAATCTCTACAGCAGGCACTCCTTTCCATAGTATTCTGGGCTTCAAGCTACCACCATGCAAATACAAACACTCAAAATCCAGCACCACAGTACATGACTGTAATAGCAGTACAAATTCATATTTGCCGAAAGCAAGTATGAATACTAAGACAGCGATGAAAATTTTATCCCTCCACTGTAGCAAGTTTTGACCACTTTTATTATTTTAGAATTAGATTCCATCTCCATCTCCTCTTTTTTCCATGTTAGTATCAAAATACAATATGGAACTTTCAGCCATTATGAACTTAGGTAGAGCAAGATGCACTGTACAACCTGCGCCACGAGTTCAATACCTGAAGTGACACATCATGCCTTCAGTCCCTGATATAAAGCTGGGACACTCAATACAGGTCTTGAATAATGCTTTCTGCTGGCCTCAGAGGAAGAGAGATCAATTGGTGGCTCTTCACAAATTAAAACCCTTTATACCCCACCTCTCCAGCACACTGAAGACACAGCTAACATTCTGCTGTCTACCACATCATCCCTTTTCCATCCCTCCTTTCCTCAATCACATGTTGAATTGAAAGGATTAAACTCTCATTTACTTGATTCCCAACTGGAGAGAAAGTGCTTTCTTCTTCTTAGACACCTAGAATTGTACGTAATGCAAGTTATAATTCTGACCAGCCCTTTCTGATGAAAACAAAGTGTATGAATATTGACATGAAAGACATTTTGTATGCTGAGCTCCAATTTTCCTACTTGAATAGACTCCCACTCGTATGAGTGGATGAGAACCGGTCTGCCAAACTGGAGCTGGAACTGAAACAATTCAGTCAGTCCAAAGTGAAATATACAATTATTTATGCTATTACACAACAAATATTTAAATAGTTAGAGGAATATAGGTCAAAAGTACTAATGCTGAACCAAAGCATTCTGTTTACTCCTCCACCACAAATTATTAATATAACTTTATGAATAGGTATATTATCTATATGCTCAGCAGGCATACCTGTGCTCAAGCCTTTAATAAAGCAAGCTAGGTCCTCTTTTAATAAAGCAATGAAAGAAATTAAAACCATCACCCATGTCTTCCAAGTTATTATTGCCACTGGAAACATTAATGATGAAAAACTTTCCAATGCTGTTTGTAAATACTGAACTTGGATTTCAAAGTTAGGCACTAATCCACCGAAACAAATCAATGCGGAACAGAAATACTTGTGACATATCCAAACATCATGCAAGTAGCATATGTCTTCTCAACTGATGTAACATGATTCACAGACTTATAAGAAAAAGCCTTCTTGTATGATGAATGTGGGTGACAATATCTGTTGTTTGCTACTCAGATGCTTTCAGTTCCACACTTAAGAGGCCATCGGTACATGCGGAAAAGCTCTGAACACTGAGTATTTGTGAATCTAAGTTACCTGAAAGCTGGGTAACTGGCAAGCCAGAGGTAACACCAGGTATAAATCTTACTTCTGATCCCCAGAGAATTAATACTGAAGAATGTATATTAGTAAGAATTGCTAGTTTGGGGATTTCTTCTTTTCTTTTCTTATTCCTTCACTATTCTTCATCAAATATCTTTGGATAAAGACCTATTCTTCATGTCAAAATTTAAAATCTTTGTTTCAGCACAGAGCTAAAATTATCACAAGGGCAGTAAATTAAAGTCTCAGCTTTTTAAAACCAGAAGGGAAAACTTGAACATTCAGTAGCGAGATGCACAACTCTTTTTCACTCCCTCTCCTCTATTTTATTTATTTATTAAGACAGAACAGAATCTACTACAGTCTGTCATACCTTTCCTATTTATGGAATAGTGTTTGTCTCCTTAGACTCACCCCCTTGGCATTCTCCTTGGGACACACCACATCTGACAAGAAGATAGGAACCTCATTAGTACAATATTTCAATTTGTGGAAACGAAAAGTCAGATGCATAGAAATACAAACATGAGCTGTATTCTAGCAGTCAAGTAAGCTTCAAGGAAATCTCTGAACCAGAGTAACAAAAGGTAAGTTAAAACTAGAAAATAGATTTAGTAACAAATTTATTTTTTTTTCAGATCTCTTGAGATTCTGTTCAAAGACAAAGCAGGTTTTTTATTTAAACTATAAAACTATAAACCATTAACACATTGCACTACAGTTGTTTTCCTCTGACCGTTGCTATCACTTACTCTCTTGGAATCTTCATAAAACTAGTGGGAACTTGATGACATTAGGAAACTAGTTTAGCATTAAGCATTAACAGCAAAAAAATTAAATTATGATTAGGTAAATATAAACAAATCATGAACTTCACTCCAGCATCAGCTGATGTGTCTGCCTGCCAATTTGCAATCAATTTTTAAGTAGTCTCACTGGGCCTTTTGCAAGGCACTACAATTTTCCTAATGTACACATCATGTAGGCTGTATGCCTGAGCCTGCTAAACAGCGCTTGCTTCACTTTCAAGAAATTCCAAATATTTTTTTACTGCTAACAAATAATTGAAAGTGAATTATGAGAGCATTCCCAGATCCCACCGTATCTGCATCAAGGTGGCATCAAAGCCAGCAACAAACTGAGATAAACAGATGATTGTAGGTTCTCCTAGCAGAAGTGTATTATGCAATCCCTTCACATGGACTCCATTTTGGTATGACATGAGGTACATTGAAAATGTCTGATTCAATCTTCAATCCTCAAAAAACAAGGAACTCTATTTTGATGGTATACAAACCAATCAGTGATTTATATTATATATACACACTGTGGCATGTATACATAATAATATATATAGTGATGGGTGCCACTTGCATTATTGATTTGTATACATCTTCATGTATATACTCTCTCATCTTAAAAGCTTGAGATTGGTGTCTCAAAGGGGAAACATCTTATTTTATATATTCCTAACTTCTATATATTCGATTAGCTTGAATTTTCTTAAGAAATTACCAATTATTTTTTTCTGAGGACAACTGATGGCTATCAGCACAGAAGGGCAATGATAACATGGGACAGATACAGCAAGTGGGTACCCTGTAGCAATAGTGGAAACTGCCACTCATGGAAGCCTCTCAGGAAAGGTAAAAGAGAAAACTACAGACATTTAGTGGACCAGAATAACTACAGTGGAAGAAAGGATCCTTTATAAAAGGGCACAAAGGTAGGAGGATGATTTACATATGAGTATTACTTTAATTTATTTTAATAGTTCTTTGAAAACTTTCTGTCTTCTGCTTCCATTTTTCTTGCTTAGAACTTAAGACATTTCAGTAGTTTGTTTCTCAACATCAAAGAAAAAAATTCTACAATTCTACCTTAACGTTCTGGTAAATTTGGCTTTCAATCATCCCAGGGAAAAACTTAACTTATTCCCACGTGTTTTTATAAATACCAAGCTAAAATGAGCACAGGGTGCTTTTAGAGAAGAATTCAAAAAAATGAGCTTCATATTCAGTTCTGCTGAATTCTATTGATCATTACCAATAGATGACTATTAACAGAGTCTCCAATTAATTCTCCAATCCAGCAAAAGCAAGTCTTCTTGCCACTGCAAGTGAAGAATTCCCCTGTATCACTGTCTGAAGAACAAAGCACAGAAGTCTAGCTACAAATTAGAGCATACAGTGTTTGAAGGAGGAAGAAAAGGAAAATACCTGATCTCTAACAGGGTGGAATTTCCATTTTTATTAAAAAATGTTTCAGCAAATGGTCTGTTACAAGTATTAATATACCCCAGTATGGCCAGTAATAAAATTACTGTTAAAGAGCAGAGACAAAAAAAAAAAAACACCCACACATTTACCACTTTTGAAATAACCAGCTATGTATAATCAAAACAAAATTATCAGAAATCAAGATTATTTTTTTTCCAACAATAAAAAATTTTTAAAGTCAAACTAAAGACTCCATTCAGCAGCCCGTAATATTACCAAGGTTTCTGCTTAAATAATGTCTGGGACAGGGCAACAGATGCCACCCCTCTGAAAGCTTTAAAAAGCCCACCAAATAATCCTGCACCACTCAGTCACACTTAACGTTATTCCAGATGTACATCACCACGGCCAAGCTGAACTCTATTCTGTATTTACGAAACATCAGTCAGTGCTACAAATCAAACGCTTCAATAAGTACTGCTATCCAGCGGACCCTTCCCAGTACAAGACAGAAATTTAACATAAAGGATCAAAATGGAAAATTAATACTATTGAATAGTACTGCACACTCCAAACCATTCATCTTTAACATTATGCAATAACCTTATGTTACTGAGGACAGTGATAAAGATTGGAGAGTAAAGACAACTACCATTGTTTTATTTCTGATTTTAAAGAATAAATTTAATCGAATATTCAGGGTAAGAGAAACACTAAAAATGGAACAACTTTCAGTATTTGGTGTTAAGTACTGAGTTTGTCACTTAATATTACTTATCATTCTTATTTCCTGGTCTAATACCAGGATGACTGACATTTTTCCATTTCCATAACATCAAGTCTGTAACACTTAAAATATCTTGTGAAATACAACACTCAACATTTTCAACCTCCAAGTTATCAGCATAAAGTGAAAATAATGCCTGTGTCATCAGTAACCTTGTATGTCATACAAGGGTAAAACATCCAGTGTTGTTCTTTTTTTTCACCTGTTTGACAAATTAAGAATTGTAGACACTCTGTTCATCAGTTTTCCAAAATTATTTATCCCATCTCTATCAACTGGCTCAAGTGCAGGAACAAGTATTAGAAATTTGCATACTGCAAACAAACTTGTTACCAACTGGATCCACTCTGACATCTTCTACTGCTGGATGATGTAACTTTGCTTTTATTCTTGCCATGTTCCTCCCACATGAACCCTGTTCTTCACTAACATATCACCAGGTTTTCAGCTAGCCTATATTCATCTGGACTTTAGCAACCAGTCCCAAAAGCAGAGACCATACAGACCAATCCTCCTGCCATCAGTCCAGTGTTTTCGCCTTGAACTGCTGTCAGTAAGTAGTTCAACTTGAGATTTCTGGTTTATACTAACTATGTAGTTGAATACGTTGAGATATGACATATTAAATACACAAGACCAGCTGGCATCACTCATTTTTCTCATAGCGTAAAAAGTAAGGTTCCTTTGGAAACTAACAACCAACCTCACCTACCTTTCCTTGGAAAAAGAGCAAGATTGCCAGCCCTGTTAAAGGCTGCTTTCCTAAACCTCATCAATCTGCTCTAAGTGGTTTACAGTGCATTTTCCCTCACGTTGTCTCAAGTAGCCTGAAGCAAGCATCTTCTTGGAGGATGCAGATGGCAAGGACAATAGGAGGCAAAAAAAAAATAAAAAGAAAGTTAAAAGAAAAAGACAGTTTTCCTCCCAAAGAAATCTCATTTAACCTTCATGCAGAGGGAAAAGCTTGTTGAGGGCTACTGTAGCAGTGTGTTTCACATCCAGCAGTTTATCCTGTAAGGCAGCCATGAGTCTGCAGACTCAGGTTTTGGTCCTGAGCAAGGCTGAGTACACTGAACTCCTGGGGACTTGAGATTGCAAACAAGTGAAACCAGTGGGTTTTTCTGTTTGTTTTTGGTTTTGGTTTTTTTTTAAGATATAGTGCTCCTTAAGGCCTGGTTTCTTGCTAACTCATCTTCACATGAATTCTACTTGTCCGCAGTACTATTTGTCATTCAACATCAAATAAGTTGTCTAACCACCTGATACCAGATAACTGCTCCTAAATCTGTTTTGAAACTTTTCTAAAGGGGGCAGAAAGCATTTAGAAACTAAAAGGCCTAATAACAGTCTCTTCCTTTGAGTGTACAATCACCTGTGAACATCCTCCACCTCTAATCCTTACTGTGTATCTCAAAATGCATCATCTGTTTCAGAGTAGAAAATTGTGTACAGTCTCATGCAATTTAAAACATGACCAATACAATTCCTTTTCCTCCTCATTCCCCTTCCACCGAGTTTAGTTGGGTGGGTGTCTTAAAGGTGCAAGTGTATCAGGAACAATAATTAGTTAATGCTGTTCACACGTGTTGAGTACAACACTTTCACATTGAAGTTTTATTTCTGTCTAACAAAAGTTGAACAAACATTTGAGTACCTGAATAACGCATTATAAAAATCTTTATCACAGTGACCTTAGTGACACCAATGACTAATTACCACCAAGATGAAAGAATATAGTGTGACACCGTTCATTTCAGCATACCAAAAAATGCATTTTGGGAAAATTGGTAGGAAAAGGTTCACCTGAAACATCATGCTAGAAATTAAATGCTCTTCTCTTGGCACCATTAGGTAAACAACAAAAGCTGAATTTCAGCATAACTTGAAAGGAAAGTCAAAATTTATTACAAAGTAATTATTATTACTAAAATAAATAAATAGAAAGGTATTATGTCTGTTTCAAAGGTCCAGGTGTTCTGTAATCTTTCCCTTAGTCCGACTACTTAAATTATGTTAGCTGATGACCTAACACAGTTTTAATATTTGTACTGCACTGAAAAAGATTTTTGTAATACCCAAAAAAGGCCATTCTATGTCAATGTGCAGACTCCAGGCATGTTCAGATCAACAGAATCAGCCTTTGTCTGCTATATGTTTTCATTGCTTAATCGGAAATCCGTTAAAATTTATGAACATATAGTAAAACTTCATTATGCCAAAACACAGGACATCTGCATTTGGAAAGTGGTCTTCCTTGAGTTCTCCGGCTTTTATGCAACAGGTTCTTTTTACTTCATGATTGCATTTGACAACTCAGAGTTTCCCACTGTTTTGCTCTTTTATATATGCTACCCATAATTTCACAACACACATAAAGGTTATAAAGTGTTTTTTACAAAGACTTTGCACAGAACCAGGATCCCCTACAAGATACAGTGGAACAAATATCTGTTCTGCTTTATTGCTTCCAGTCCAGCCAAGGTGAGATTTTACAAGGACCTTAAGAGGAAAGAAGGTGACAAACTGCCAGTGAAAGCCAAACAATATAATTTCTTAATGAATTCCTTAAAAAAAAATTCAAAAAGATGGGAAGACATTAAACTTTATAATAGATTTATCATGCAAGCCAGCTTAATGAACAGGAAAACAAGTTGGAGACAAAGCAGCCCAAAGGTAATATGAACAAAACCTCAAGTCCCATAGCTAAACAGCTGCCTATCATCACCCAGGTTTTATTTCAGTACTATTTTTAACAATGAATGGCAAAGCACCAGAAGTCAACACATACTAACATGTAAGCCTAGCTTGCAGCTTCTGGCCTCAGTGACTAAAAAGCTGAAAGTGTTAGAGAAGGTGGCCGCTAAAGAGCAATGAGGTTGAATGTAGATAGCAGCTCCTCTCCAATGCGTGCAATAACACAGCATTTCTAAGATAGCACTCAGCAGTCATGAAGAAGTGGAAAAAATGAGTAAAATCTTGAAGAGCCCTGCATCACTGCTGAGCCCTGAAAGCTCGTGAAAGTTTCTGTAGCCCAGCAGCTGTGGAGGCCGTTTATCTTATTGAAATGAGTCTCATGGGAGCACATTTAATTTAAGTCCCCAAAGTTAACACCATTAGAAGATACATTTCCTTGATGATTAAAAATTAAACACACAAGTATTTCAAAAGCTTTGAAATAACTTATAACTAATGAAGGACTAATTGCTTCACTACATGTCTTCATATAATGAAGTATAAAAAATTGGTGTCAACTGTCTTATGTCAACTTCTGCATCAGTTAATTACGTTTTCCATTAGTCATCCATAGTCACAATTAAAACATGAGAATATTCTTATAATTAGTTTTCTGTTTTAGAGAAAGACATCTGAAGGAAAAGTTAAAACTTGGTTGACTTTTTTTGTTATTAAGCTGACACAATCATTATCACCATCTTAGAAATCAACTCCATGGCTAGTTGGCTAATACAAGTTATACTGCTGAGGTTTGAATTACCATTGGAAAACTCTGGGTTTTGGCAAATGTAAGTCCACAAATTTCAATTATTTCATTCTTATTTTTTGAAATATCATGAGCAACATTTTATCAGATTAATAAACACTGAAATTTATTATGAAAAGAAGTCTAACACATGAAATTAGTAGGCCACTACTACCTCTGTTTTCATGGAAATAAAGTACAAGTAGGACTTGAGAGGAGGTACCTTCATCATGACTTTTACATTCCTTACTAATGGGGGAAAAGTCTGCATACCACAAGTATGAAATCAGTAGGTAGCAACTGCACAAATGCCATTTGAGCAATTAGAAGAAAAGACTAGTATACTATAGCTAGAGCTGCTGGTCTCTGGCTCCAAACTCAAATTATTGCTTCAGCAAGGCTAGGAGGTCAAATCAAGCTGTATTTTTATCGGAAATATCTTATTCGAAAATTTTAGTTCATTTCCACAAGAATACAGTCAGGAACAAAACTGAAATTAGTGAATCTAACTCAAGTCATCTGAAATAAGCAGGAATACTCCAGACAAATGTTTCTGCTGAGTGTGCAAGTCCTATGATTTAACCCTGAAAGAGAAGTACCCTGTGGTACTCCAAAACAAACAGTAGATACATTCAAAATGTTAGAACTGTTAGAAGTCCCAGAAGCTTATGAGAAACTTAATTTGATTATTACCCAAGAAAACAGCAGTAATTGGATCCAGCTGTTTCTTAGGCTGCTGAGGATTATTTTTAGGGCAGACTCACTAGGGATTACTAGAGGTAGTCACACTTCTGGTCAACTACCAGCACAGCCCAGACAAACACCAGACATATAACACTGTATTTTCGCAAATGATAGAAAGTTCTCTAAAGGGCATCTGCAGTTGATCACAGAAATACGTGAGGGGAGGGTATGGTTTTGAGATTAATGGAAACTAGAATTTGGATATAAAAAATCCTGACACTATTAATTTTTTTTTAAAAAAAAAAAAGCTATCTTTATTTTTATTTGCAGTTCTCCAAAATACAGTATTGAAGTTTAACTAAGAGCATGATTCCACACAGCAAAGGCATTTCACTGGCAAAGCCAACTCAAAGAGTTTTTCAGATCTCTAGCACAAACATTTCTGTCTTTGCTATATTGAAATATGACTTCCACACCTCTCAAATTTCAGTTTGTACATGTCTGAACTAAGTGTATGAAATTACCTTTCAGAAAAGAACAAAAGAAAAAAAACAACAACAAAACACTCAAAAATATCCTCCCACACCCTCAAAAACACATTGCACTACCTGGAAGATTAAAATGAAAGAGAAACGATTTGAACTGCCAGTCCTGTGAGGCACCAGGACCCTGGAGCCTACAGCATCTCAATACAGGCAGGATTTCTAAGACAAACAAACAAGTCAGGCTCCTGCTTCCACACACTTGGCTGCAAGCAGACAGGCCAGAGCGCAAACCCATCCGCTGCTAAGCCACAGCCTTAACCCCCTCTCCAGGAGCATGCAGCCATATGACAAGCGTAACCTCAGCCATAGGCAAGGACAACTCCTTCACGCTGTGCCGCTAGTGATGCATCACTCTGGAGCTACACCTATCGTTTGCCATACACAGCAGAAGGTCAGTCAAGCACAGCTCTACTTTGAGTAGAGACAGATCTAGATGAAACACTTTCTCTAACAGCATTGAATGCATCCTAACCTTCAATGAGTTAAGATGAGTGCAATGGTATCTCACTTGAAAGAGTCACAGGGGCACCTCTCACTTCAGAATGACTTCTTGCCTTTTCAGAGCTTTTACACTTTGCTCTTCAAACTTCTCGAGAGTGGATCCTTTCCAATTGCCATTTAATTCCCCAGAATGAACTTGAAATACAATGGACATGAAAAGAAATAATAAATTACATCATGTGCAATTGCCAAAAGGCATGTGCACTCACAGAATCCTGCTGCATACATGCTTCTCTTGCATAGCTGATCTTGAATCACAGACTGTCCTAGATGGGACACACTCAGTAAGGACAGTTCACCCTGCTCTGTAATTCATTGCTCTACACAATACCTGAAAAATACTGAAGTCAGCTTTCACAGAAACAGAACACTCTTCCCAGGCTTTTTACAGGAGAGATGCTGCTTTCCATAGCAAGGACTTTAGCCTCTTAACTAGACGCACCAGTCGAAAACCCTCCATACACACACACATGCTCCAACCATGTCTAACTGATAAGACAATAAAAATTAGCAAGCAGAGCCTGTTTCACATTAACCTATCCCCATTTAAAAACCAACAGAAAGCAATTTTATTACCATTTGTACACAAAGAAACTTGTGGGCATTAGTTCCATTAGACTATAAGACTTAACCTTTAATTCAGATCATCCTCTCTAAAACATGATCTTATTTCACCACTACCTGAAATACACGAGCTGCTTGGCTGGCATTTTCTGATGATGTTGAATTTGAAATTCTTCAAAAAGGCTGAAAAAAAATTACCAGAGGGTGGAGGATGGCAGGATGCCAGGGTCAGGCAGAGGGAAATCCCTGGTGTAGGTGACTGAACACGCAAGTTTAGACACTTGCATTCCTCAGTCCACTCTTAATCATTGTCTAATTTATTTCTGTTGAAATAAGATTTTAGTCAGAAACCTAATTAGAAAAGATGCTTTCAGTGCTCCTCTCATCCCTTCCTCGGGTATCGAATAAGCTTCCCTGAAAAAAGGGTTTAAAAATACATGAAGTAGTTTTAAACACTAAACTCTGCCTCTGTTTAGAGTCACAAGTTATGCATTTTACCTTCAAATATGATGTACATTCACTGTGAGGGTGAAGTATATAAGTCACTAAGAAATATGCTCTTACTTTGCAACTTTGAAATGAAGTAAATTGATTTATTTTTAGAAAAACATACCATTTTTTGTTAGTAGAGTCCCAAAGAAAATGCCATTTTAAAATTCGCATATAAAATAATGTTTCCAAGTTAAGGAGCTGAAGCGATTTTCTCTTCTGTTTTGCTTATGTCTCCCTTCTCACAATAGACTATTAGCAACCCTGGCCAGGAGCAGCCCATACCCACCCACTCCATGGCCCAGTAGGACATGATGGTGCCAGATATGCACTCCGGACTCTTTGGAGAAAAACTCATAGCTCTTCTACAAGTTCTAGCCAGCAAAGCCGCATATTGGGGCAGTTCATTTCTTTCAGTAAATTTAGAAAAATCCTTTGAAGTACAATCTGACAGTTGCATAAAACCATTTCTTGAAAACAAGTAAGAACCATAGTTTAGATGTCTCCAAGAGACAGAGCAGCAGTCCCAGCCCTGTCTGCAATTTGTATTTGTCACA